>NW_022196912.1:25667057-25668960 GCF_008632895.1 Mastomys coucha
GGAGGGAGGGAGGGAGGGAGAGAGCTAGCAAGCAAGCAAGCAAGCCAGACGGTGGTGGCACACGCCTTTAATCCCAGCACTTGGGGGGGCAGAGGCAGGTGGATTTCTGAGTTCGGGGCCAGCCTGGTATACAGAGTGAGTTCCAGGACAGCCAGGGCTATATAGAGAAACCCTGTCTCGAAACTCACCACAAAAAAATAAATAAATAAAAATAAAAAATAAATGAAGAAACAAACAAAAAATCGGGGGAGCAGATCAAATTACTGAGCCAGGAGTACAAAAGTACAAATACTTTGAGCCAGGTCAAAGGCAGACTGTTAGATACCCCAGGAGGAGAAGGGACAGCAGTGACAGAAAGGGTTCACAGGTGCCCACAAGGCCCCCACATGCTGGAAGAAGTCTGCTTCCTAGTAGGTTGGGGATTGTGTGTGTGTGTGTGTGTGTGTGTGTGTGTGTGTGTGTGTGTGTCACTTTGGAAGAGCAAATAAAGGGATCTGTAGATAGGGGAAAGACAAATGAGTCAGTTTCACTTTCATCTCTGCTGAACCTTAGCCCCCTAGCCCTGACCTATCTTGGTCTTCCTACAGCACCAGATACTGCCACAAAGATAAAAGGGAGAGCTGCTCTCCCTCTGTTGCAATTAGAATCCTGGTTTTCCTTAGGAAAAACTCTTTATCTCTTACTATACCACCAGGAGTCTGGCACTGCCTGGCTCCAAAGTGGATATATCCAGGCCCGTCCCACTCCTGGCTACCAAGGTCTAGAGATGGGTGTGTGATCTAGGTGGATCAATGAGACCCCATATCCAGGACCATTGACTGAAACAATTGGGGACAAGCATGAAGCCAACACAGAGGAAAACAGAGACAAAACACCATTTCCTGGTAACACTCTTTGGGTCTTGGATATAGCTATACCTGAAGCTAGGATTGCCCTAGGGAGTTTTCAGAAGTGAGTCAATACATAGCTTCTTTCTTTAAGCTGGCTTGAATATGGTTTCTGTTGCTTGCCATCAGAAGAGCTCAGCAAATTCAGGAAGTTTAATCTTGGGGCTAGGTGGTCGTTCAGTGATAAAGCTCTCACCTGGCCGGGCGGGGGCCCTAGGTTTAGTCTTTTAACATGATGGATACAGGACTGGAGAACAGGCTTCGTGTCTCTATTCTTGTGCTATTGATGAGGTACAAAGATAGAGAGGAGGCAGGGGGAGAGAAGAAGCAGCGTGGAAGACAGACCAGCCTGAAGGACCTGCCTGGGAAGAAGAGTGGGAACTAGGGAGTGTCGGCAAGCTCTTGAGCAATTTAAAAGAAGTATTTTCAAAGATAAGGTGGGGCAGGCTGGGGTTGTAGTTCATCAGTAAAGCACCCTGCCTAGTGCAATGGTTTAGTAATTGTCAACTTGACAGATTCTAGTGTCACGGGTATGTCTTCCAGGGGGTCCTTGTGATTGCATTCCCTGGAGTGAGGAAAGCTTTGTCCACTGTGGGTGGTGCCATGCCCTGCTGCGATCCTGGACTACTCCTGGAGAAATGGAGCTTAGCATCTGCACATATTTGTCATTCTCTGCTTTCAGATTATGGAAGTGAAATTACAGCTGCTTCAAGCTCCTGACACCTGGAATTTCCCACCAGGGTGGGTTTTGCCTTTGAACCAAAAGATGGAATAAACCTGTTTCCCCAAGAGATGGGATAAACCTGTTTCCTTAGGTTGCTTCAGTCAGGGTATTCAGGGAGCTTTGTCCCCCACAGTAACAGGCAAAGAAACTAAGACATGAGGACCTGGGTCTCATCTTTTTTGACAGATTGAAAAAGGAAATAGGATGGCTGGGCGGTGGTGGTGCAGCCTTTAATCCCAGCACTTGGGAGGCAGAGGCAGGCAGATTTCTGAGTTTGAGGCCAGCCTGGTCT
>NW_022196912.1:25669149-25675886 GCF_008632895.1 Mastomys coucha
AAAAAAAAAAAAAAAAAAAAAAAGAAAGAAAGAAAGAAAGAAAGAAAGAAAAAGAAAAGAAAAAAGAAAAAGGAAAAGGAAAAGGAAATAGGAGTGTAGAGATGGCTCAGGGGGTAAAGATGCTTGCTGTCACACCTGACCACACAGTGGGAGGAGATAACTGGCTGCTGCAAGGTGTCTTCTGACCTTAAGTACTGTACCCTGTATGAACGCACACATGTGAGCATGCACACTCCCCCCCACACATATACACACACTCACTCACACACACACACTCACACACATACATATACTCACACACAATCATACACACATACATACACTCATACACACAAACACTCACACACATACATATACTCACACACACTCATACACACATACAAACATTCACACATACATACTTACACACATATACACACATACACACTCACACAGACATACACACACATACATACACACACACTCACACGCATACACATACACTCACACACCCACACACACTCACACACATACACACACTCACATACATACATACATATACTCATACATACTCACACATACAAACACACTCACACAATACACACTCATACACACTCTCACACACATACAAACACACTCATACTCATACACACACACATACAAATACACACATACATACTCACACACTCATATACATACATGCACACACATACATGCACACACATACACACACTCACACATACACACACTCACATACCCCACACACAAACATACACACTCACACACACATACATACTCACACACATACACACTCACACACATACATATACACATACATACTCACACATACAAACACACTCACACACATAAACACACTCATATATTCACACACTCACATGCATACACACACTCATACACACACATACTCACACCTACTCACACACTCACACCCACTCAAACACCCACTCACACACATACAGACACTCACACACTCTCACATACTCTCCCATACACACTCACACTTGAGGCAAAAAGAAAAAAAATTATAAAAACACAAAAAGGATAGTGAATATTGCAATACAGATGGCCTCAATTTTCAACATTTGGGCTCAAAGTTTCTTGATTTCCCAAGTCTATAATCCCAACATTTGTGAGATAAAGAGGGCAGCAGGAGGATCAGGCTCTCAAGGCCAGCTTTGATCACATGACAGTATCAGGACAACCTTGGCTGTTTCTCAGGACAGGATGGAGAGATGGCTCAGCGCTCAAAAGCATTTACTGTTCTTGAAGACCGGCATCCACGTGGTGGCTGATGATGCCTGTTAAGTCCATCCAGGGGATCTGGTGCCCTCTTCTTGCTCACTGGGCACCAAGAACATGTGTGGTGCACATATATACATACAAGCAAATATCCAGATATATAGAATAAAAATAAATCTTTGTCAAAATGGGGGTGAGGGTAGGGCTATAGCTTAGTTGGGAGAATGCTTGCCCCCCCATCCATGAAGCCCTGGGCTTCATCCTCTGTACATTATGTGACACACAGGCTTGATGGCTTGTGATTCCTGCTCCGAGGAAGGACCAGAGTTAGGATAAGGAGTTCAAGGTCATCTTCAGCTGCATAGCAAATTGGAGAGACGTGAGACCCTGTCTCAGCAGCTCAGCCGTAGCTCAGTTTGTAGAGTGTTTGTTTAACATGCATGAAGCTCTGGGCACCACTCCCAGCATGATCTGACCTGGGCCATGGTACATCTCTATAATTCTAGCCTCGGAGGTGTAGGTAAGGAGGGAAGATCAGAAGTTTAAAGTCATCCTCAGCTACATAGAGAGTTCAAGGCCTGCCTGGGTACAAGAGATCTTGTCTCAAAAAAAAAAAAAAAAAAAAAAAAAAAAAAACCCAAAAAACAAATAAAAAACCCTGATCATTGCTGTTTACTGAGATTTTGTACTTTATTAAAGGGAAGGAAGGAAGGAAGGAATATGCTAGATATGTCTAAAAGTTTGTTCAGATGATTACAGAATCTGGAATAGTTATGGGTGCTACTAATTTGTAAGATACTGTTTAGTTCTTTCTCTTGCACACGCACACACATAATTTGAATTTTGGATAATTTAGCAGCACTATCAGCTTTGGACAAAAAGTATCCCAGTTACCACATTGGATTGGCATTATAGAGACGTTAACAGCCACACTGTTCTTTAAAATGTGTTTTAGACTTACTTGTAAAAGCGGTTTGCCTGTATGTATGTATGCATGTATGTGTCTCATGTGCATATCTCATGTCTTTGGAACTCAGAGAGAACATCAAATCCCCTGAAACTGGAGTTGTGCACCACCATGGGGTGCTCAGAATAGAACCTGAGTCCTCAGCAAGAGTATCCAGTGCTCCTAACCACTGCTCTGTCTACCCAGCTTCAGCTATATTGTTCTAAAAACATTAAATTTAATTTTTCCTGTTTGTTCAGGGATTTGGCACTGTACTAAACATGCAAGGTCTCACCTGCATGGCTTTGATTACAGAAATCAATGTAGTATTCTCTAGACAATGAAAAAGCAAAAGCAAGAAAACTGTATGATTCCTGGCCCTCCACCTTTACCTAAGTTCTGCAGTTCTAGCTGGGTACCACCAGGCCTCGTTCTTCATTTTCAACTCTGCTTATGTGTTTTGTACACTATTCCGTATAAATTATATGATCCATAATTTAAAAAGTTAATTTTAAATTTGCATTTAATTTACTTTTTTACTGTGTGTGCACACACATACATGCACAACACATATGTGCGCACACACGTGTAGACACGAGCATGCTGTGACAGATGTATGATCATAACTGTAGAAGTCAGTTGTCTCCTTTCACCATGATGTTGATTCTGGGGAATGAACTCGGTCTTGGCAGTAGCATCTTTACTAGATGAGCCATCCTGCCCGTCCTCATGACTTTTGTTTGTTTGTTTTTGTTTTTTAAAGATTTATTTATTATAAATAAGTACACTGTAGCTGTCCTCAGGAACCCCAGAAGAGGGCATCAGATCTCATTACAGATGGTTGTGAGCCATTATGTGGTTGCTGGGATTTGAACTCACAACCTTCATAAGAGCAGTCGGCGTTTTTAACCGCTGAGCCATCTCTCCAGCCCATGACTTTTTTTTTTAATGAAAAGAATAAATAGCACAATAGCAATGGACCACAAAATTAAAAGGGAGAGAGAGAGAGAGAGAGAGAGAGAGAGAGAGAGAGAGAGAGAGAGAGAGAGAGAGAGAGAGAGAGAGAGAGAGAGAGAGAGAGAGAGAGAGAGAGAGAGAGAGAGAGAGAGAGCCAGGAATTAGAAATGCAGAAAAGAGTCAATTCAGAAAAAGGACTTGGCTGAGAAGTTTGAGGATTTGGTGGGGGGGAAAGGGTAAAGGGCCTCATGTGAACAGGAGCCAGTGCAGATGTATTTCTAGGTGATAGTATGAGTGGCAGACATTATGCAGTTAAGGGAGAAGCTTAAATTAAGATATGAGAACTTGTGCCCAGTTTTTTATTGCGTCTTAAGCCATGTTTGGTGGATATCCCGGAAGACCTGCTTTTTGTTTGTTTGTTGTTTGTTTTTTGGCTCTTTGACTCCTTGGCTCGTTGAGGCAGGGTTTTTCTGGTTAGTTGGAACTTGCTCAGTGGACCATGCTGGCCTCGAACTCAGAAATCCGCCTGCCTCTGCCTCCCAAATGCTGGGATTAAAGTCACGTGCCACCACCACTCATCTTCAGTTGGGCTATTAAGGTAGGCTGCAGTCACATTTGGCTTTGTCTAAGTGGGGAAGTCCAACCCCACCATGAAAGTTTGAGAGGAACGGAAGCCAGCTCAAGCTAGCTCAAGGTAGAAAATCAGACGTAGAAGTTACTAACTCTGCAATTGTGGAGCACGTGTGCCTCGCCTTTGTTTTTTACTTCTTTTGTTTTGATTTGTTCTTATACTTCTGTGATACTGAGACATGAACCTGGGACCTTATATACCTGCACTGTGAGCACTATACCTCTGAGCCACACTCCTAGGCTTTCTCTGCATCTGTTTCTTCTTCCTCCTCACAGGAGGAGCTGACCACAGAAACCTGGGAGTTTCACGGGGACAGAAGGCCACTACGGAAGTTCCTGAGCTACCTGGACAGGATGTCTACGCATGCCCAGAAGTCATGATCTGGGTGGATAGGACCTGGGTCATTACAGGTCACGACTCAGATGATCCATTGTCTCTGTGGTCAAGGGAAGCAAAAAACCCCAAGAGATTAATTTTGGGAAGAGGAAGCAACAAAGTCAAGTTCTGAGATGAGGAAGCAAGTGAGGTCGAGAATGTGAGACAGGCTTGATGGGGGTGACAAAACTACTCCTTTCCAGCTCACACAGGCTGTCCTGGACCCCACCACTCCCCTCCTCTTTTCCTCTCCTTCACCACTGCCCCGCCTCTTCTCACCTCTTAATGGCTGCCCACTCCCCTCTCTCCCCCCAATCCCCGGCACTAACCAACCTCCTACACACAGCCCAGGGACTTCCGGTTTGCATGCCTCTGAAACATTCTGGAGGGGCTGGAGAGAGATGAGTTGTCCGTTAAGAGCACTGGATCTTGTAGAGGACCCAAGTTCTATTCCCAGCACTCACATGGTACTCACAGCCGTCCACTACTCCAGTTCCAGAGAATTGGACACCCTTGCCCTCTGCCAAGTTCTATCGGCACCGTGCATACATGTGGTGCAACAGACATACATGAGACCAAAAGATTCATACACATAAAACAACATTTAAAAAACTTCAAAAAACTGGTTTATAGTCCTGACATTGCTAAAGTGGCCAAGAACCTAAGACTCATAGGTCACAGGGCCCTGAGGGAGAACCTAATGCTTACTGTCTCCTAAAGGAACATAGCAATCAAATGACTCCTGATAGCAGCACATTGTTAGTGCCTCACACAACCCTCTCAGAAAAGCTTCCTCTTGCAGTGGATGGCAATTAAAACAGAGACCCACCGCTGGACAGTGTGCAGGGAGTGAGAGACTTTGGAGCACTGCGCCCTAAATAGGATATCTTCATTAAATCATCCCCTCAAGGCTCAGGAGTCCTTGGAAGAGGAGGCAGAAGACAGTGAGAGCCAGAGGTGGTGGCTGACTCCTGGGAAACAGCCTCTTCGTGCACAACAGAGCTGACACACACAAGTACTCACAGAGACCGTAGCAATACACACCAGACCCACACAGGTTGAAACCAGACAAAACTGCAGCTCTGAGAAGTGGACACCCTCTGTCAAGGAGCTATTTGCAATTGGTCGATCGCTGGTGGAAAATGCTAAATCCGTTTTCTCCATTGGAAGGACAGTGTGAATGAAGATCAACCACACACAGCCCCAGACTCAGGAGTGGTCTAGAGTAGACTCAGAGACAAAACTAACTCCATGTGCTCTGTTGTGCTTTGTGTTCTGGTATTTTTGTCTTGTTGGCTTTGTTTGTCTGTTTGCTTACTTGTTTTGATTTTCAATGTTTGGGGTTTTTTTCTTCTTTCTTTCTTTCCTTTCTTTTGTGAGTGAGAAAGAATGTGAAGTTGGGTGGGCACAAAGATAGGGAAGATGTAGAAGTTAGGGAAGGAAAGAAATATAAACGAATTCTAGAAAGTTCTTTAAGAACTTTCTTATTGCCATAGTCAGACAGTGAGTACTCTTCAGTTCTAATCTAATTTTGTTCATTTTCTATTCATCCACTCATTTGTGCTGACACATATTTGTTAGAGGTCAATTTTATGGCCAGAGCTGGGATCCAGTGTTAACTAAGACCACTGAGCAGAGATTCTCTATAAACACAATGTTCTGAGCCAGGCATGGGTGGTGCATATCTTTTATCTCAGTACTTGGTACTCTGAGTTTGAGGCCAGGCTGGTCTACAAAGTGAGTTCTTATACAGCCAGGATTGTTACATAGAAGAATCTTGTCTCAAAACAAAACAAAACAAAACACAATGAAACAAACAAACAAACAAACAACAGTGTTCTGAGGTCAACAATCATTAGAGTGCTTGCCTAGCAGGCCAAAGGCCAGGTTCTGGTCTCCACTGGTCTTCACACCTCACAAACCATACTCAATGGTGCATACCTGTTATCCTCCTGAGGATGTAGCCAGATTAAAGTCATCCTCCCTTTCTGCTCCCACAGCTGAGGGGTTCTCTGGGCAGAATCACAGCTCTCAGGCAGAGTGTTGGTCTCCTGTGATGTGGGAGCCGCCAGTCAGTACTCTGCTGTTCAAGTGCTCAAGTACTCTAGTGAAAGAAAGGGTGGGACCCTCCTTTTTCTCCTAGGGAATCAAACAGCACAGCACAAACCTAGAGAAGGGACAGAGGAACAAGTGGGAAAGAAACGAGTGGGAAAGAGGGGTAGGTTGAGGGTACTTTAACTTTAAAAAGAATAGGAGGTGGTAGCATATGTCTGTAATATTAGCACACGGAGACAGAGGCAGATTCAGACCAGCCTGGGCTACATAAAAAAATTTGTCTTTTAAAAACAAAAAGTCAAGCCCAGGCCCAACATGATAATACAATTTTTTTTTTTTTTTGGTTTTTCAAGACAGGGTTTCTCTGTGTAGCCCTGGCTGTCCTAGAACTCACTCTGTAGACCAGGTTGGCCTCAAAGTCAGAAATCTGCCTGTCTCTGCCTCCCAAGTGCTGGGACTAAAGGTGTGTGCTACCACTGCCTGGCTAATAATATAAACCTTTAATCTCTGTGAGTTTGAGGCCAGGAAGGCCCT
>NW_022196912.1:25675896-25724021 GCF_008632895.1 Mastomys coucha
AAAAAAAAAAAAAAAAAAAGCTAGGCTTAATGCCCAGCAGAGTGAATTTAAGGCCAAGCTAGGCAAATTAGTGACATCTTGCAACAAAATAGAAACTAAAAAGAAGGCTGGAAGGACAAAGTGCCTGTCACTAACCCTGACCACTCAATTTGATCCTGAGACCCAAGTGGTGGAAGTCTCTCAAACCAACGCCCATGAGCTGTCTGACCTCTACATGTGCTGTAATGTACACACACAAAAATAAATAAACATATTTTGAAGAGGAAGAGGAAGTAGGAGAAGAAGAAAGGGAAGAAGTAGAAGAAGAAGGAAGAGGAGGAGGAGGAAGAGAAGGAGGAAGAGGAGAAGAAGAAAAAGGAGAAGGAGGAGAAGAAGGAAGAGGAGGAGGAGGAAGAGAAGGAGAAGGAGAAGGAGGAAGAGAAGAAGGAAAAGAAGAAGAAGAAACTGCCATTGATGCCTGGGATACAGCTCAGTGTGGCAGAGCACTTGCCTCATCTGAGTGAAGTCTCAGGTTCAATCTCTAGCATATACATACATACACACATACATACATACATAATATTCACATATACACACATGCATACTCATGCATGCATACATACATATATACATACACATATATGTTGTTGTAAATATTTAAATCCTGGCCCTGAGTTTCTACCCCACCTTAGATCATTAGGTTCCCAGATAAAAATCACACATATTTCCTTTATATTTACAGTAAGCCCTGAAGAGCACAAGAGCTGGGCAGCCACCTACCCTCCATGCTGTTAGAATCTACTTTCCTACTGATAACCCCAAGTTATTTTTACTATTTACTGTGCTCCATGTGGGCTGCTCTTTTAACTCTAAGTGGGCAGCCCTCATATACACATACACATATACACATATACATATATATACATATACATACACACATACATAATATATATAGACAGACATATATACATACACATATACATAATATATATATAGACAGACATATATACATACACATACATAATATGTATAGACAGACATATATACATACACACATACATATGCATACATGCATGGATACATACATGCATGCATACATACATACAAGATGGATGTGGTAGTCTTGGCAGGATAGACAACTCAAATTTGAGGCCAGCCCAGACTACCAAATGAGTTCCAAGGCAGCCTGGCCTATGGAGACCGTGTCTCAAAATAAAGTTTTCTTTAAATTAAATTTAAGAGAAACAAAGAGCCTGGCCATATTATTTCTCTACTTAGACTGTCTGAAACACCCTCTTGCTGACTCAGTAGTTACACTTCCTTCTTACTCACCTTCCCCTCCTCTCTGCTGTTCCAGTCATGTCGAGGTATGTGACCTGTTGAGGTATTTCCACAGGTCTTCTGGAAATTGCCTCATGGATTTGCAAGACTGAAACATGGTAGCACCACAGGGAGACCATCTTAAGGTGCATAGAAAGGCTAGTCCCAGCTCTGTGACCATAGAACCATGGGAGGCTCAAAGCCATTCTCTAGGTCTCTTTTTCTTCACCTGTTTAACTACCCTGATGAACAATCACTTTTTTTTTTTAAAGATTTATTTATTATTACATCTAAGTACACTGTAGCTGTCTTCAGACACACCAGCAGAGGGCTTCAGATCTCATAACAGATGGTTGTGAGCCACCATGTGGTTGCTGGGATTTGAACTCAGGACCTTCGGGAGAACAGTTAGTGCTCTTAACCACTGAGCCATCTCTCCAGCCCCGAACAATCACTTTGACAGAGTTAGAAGCCTGCCACTTTCCTCTTTCTTTTTATTATCTGTCTGTCATCTATCTATGTCTGTCCGTCTATCTATCTATCTATCATCTATCTATTTATCTGATACAGGGCCTCTCTACATAGCTCTGACTGTCCTGGAACTCACTCTGTAGAGCAGGCTGGCCTTGAACTCATGGAGATCCAACCGCCTCTGCTTCTAGAGTGCTGGGATTAAAGGTGTGCACCACAACACCTGGCTCTTCCTTTTTCCTAACAACCAGTCATATTATTTTAGCCCCTTAAACTTTTCAAAGTATTTTTATACAGATTTTTAAGTACATTGTTCATTTTGCTCCTGGCGCCATCTCTGAGTGGGTAGCTGAGCAGGGCTGCCCCTTGATGGGCATATAAGGGCACAGGCTCAGAAGATGACGTCACCGTGGGGCCCAGGGGTGTGGGCACACTGTGGTCTCTAGCCAGGCTGGAGCTCGGGTTTCCTGACTGGAGCCTGGGGCCAGCTCTCCCACTGTTTCCTCCCTGAAGTCACCGGCTGTCCTTCTCCTTCTCATGAGATTCAAAACCTTCTGAGGTAAGACAGGATCTCCTGAGGGGATTAAGGTCCCATGGCTGTCAGCGTGGCCTTTGCACTGGTATGACTCTCAGAGAACACCTGGACCTTTGCCAATGAGGCAGGCTTTGGATTTTTAAAGTTAACTCTATGGCTCATGGGAAGTCACCCAGACTTCTCTGTGACTCCTTGTGACAGGAGCCAGCCGACAGCTGCTGGCCTTGGGGGTGCATTTTGGAGCAGTTTGGACACCTTCCTCTTTGAAAAGTTTAAAGTGCTTTCGTCTCTTGTGGTTGTTTAAGGGTTTCTATCGTTTTCCGACAGGCTCATATGTAGCTCAGGCCAATCTCAAACTTGATGTGTAGCTGAGGATGACCTTGAACCTCTGATGTGGGCCACCACCCCTGACTCTGGGTGTGATTCCTTTTCGTTAATTTATTTAGTCAGTCCTCAGTTAGTTTTTTGAGAAAGGATTTTAAATATCTGTACTCCAGGATGTAGCTGAAGATTGCCTGGGTCTCCGGACCCTCCTAACTCCCGGTCTCCCAAGTATTGTGATTATAGGCATGCCCTGCCACGACCAATTTATAGTTGTTTTGTTGATGCTGGTTTGTTTTGAAAAGGTCTCGTTATGTAGCCTTGACTGGCTTGAATAGTAGACCAGGCTGGCCTTGAACTCCCAGAAATCTGCCTGCCCCTACCCTCGTGGTGTTAGGACAAAAAGTGTGCACCCCCATGCTTGGGTGCTTTTGTTTGCTTTCCTTTTCTGTTTTTAGAGATGAGGTTTCACTACACAGCCCAGGCTATCCTTGAACTCTCAATCCTCCTGCTTCCATTTTCCAAGTAGCTACAATTACAAATATGTATCTGACTTTCTAATAGTCCTGGTTATATAGTGCCAAATCTCTTCTGGAGATGTACTTCTTGGTAGAATCTTCAGACAGTAGAGGACACTAAATGTCAAAAGGAGGAGTATCTTGAGGTGTGATTCTAGCCACGCGGTGTGCAGAAGACCCACCCAGAAACACTAATAGCTGAGTGCTGCATTACTGATTGCTATCTGCATCCATTACCTTTGGTTGCTCTGCAGAGAAATGCACTTTGTCCCTGTGTGGATACTTTTCATGTCAACTTGACATAACTCAGAGTCATTTGGGAAGACAGGCTCTCATTTGAAAAAAAAAATCATTTTCTTAATTAGTGATTGATGTTGGAGGTGTCTAGCCTGTTGTGAGTAGGGCCACTTCTGGGCTGGTGGTCCTGGGTACAAGAAGAAAGCAGGCTGAGCAAGCCATGAGAAGCAAGCCAGTGAGCAGCACTCATCCATAGCTTCTGCTTCAGTTCCTGCCATGAGTTTCCTGCCCTGTTTGAATTCCTGCTCTGACTTCCTTAGATGGTAGACTGTGATATGGAAGTGTAAGCCAGATTAAACACTTTCCTTCCCTAGCTGCTTATGGTCATGGTGTTTCTTTCCAGCGGTAGAAACCTAAGACAGTCGCTATTCCCACATTTGGAGAGACAGTATTTGTGGAACCGGAGATGCTGGGCAGAGTGCTGGCCTGGTGTGTATGAAGCCCTGGTTCCTTTTCTAGTACTGCATAAACCCAGCTGTGGTGCACACTTATAATCCTAACACTGGGGAGGTGGAGGCAGGATAAGAATATCAAGATAAGAATATCATCCTCGGACCAGCCTGGGATACATGAACCCTGTCAAAGGAAAGAAAGGAAGGAAGGAAGAAAGGAAGGAAGAAAAAAAGAAAGGAAGGCAAGCTGCATCTTTCTTGAAAATAACAGCAAGGATGGTAGTGCAAACACCCTAGGTAAAAGATGGCCCCCATGAGATCCTGCACCCAAGAGGCTCTGAGGAAGTTTGCTAACTCTGGGTACGCTTGGCTTCCGAAATGATGCTCAGTTTCTCAGTGCCCTACTACTGCAGCTTATGAATCACACCTACAAACTGCCCCAGCAGCATTCCAGGATGAAAGAGACAGGCCCTTGGTTCTGATGACTGATTGATAGTGAGTCAGGGAAAAGGGCACTAGACAGGCAGGCTGGAGAGGCAGACCCTGTTCTGCACAGGGACCTAATGAAGTGGAGAGATTTAGCTGCCCTTTCTGTCTGGTACAAGTGTCTGGGAAACCAGAGTTTGGTCCCAAGTCTAGCCTCCTGAGTTTCTGCCACAGCTGTCTCCCCTCAGGTTAGGGATTATAGCTGTCACGTACTGTGGAGCTAGGGAAACAGTGAGGCCTGCCTCAAACAAATAAGAGAGCAGCATGCCTAGAATTCTGGCTCTTGGGAAACTGAGGCAGGAGAAACTTTGGCAAGTTTAAGGCTGCAGGCTGGAATACACAGGAAAACCATGCCTCAGAAAACTGAGAAACACACATACCACACACACACACTTACAACACACACATACGCACACATACAACACACAGACCACATACACACACACACACACAGCACGCACATCACATATGCACACATATAACACACAGACCACATACACACACACATACAACAACACATCACATATGCACACATATAACACACACACAACACACACACACTACCACCACACACACAAACTCACTATACACACACACCACCACCACACACAAACTTACTATACACACACATACCACACACATCACATACACACACATACAACACATAGACCACATACATTCACACACACACACACCACACACACCACACACACCACCACCACACACACAAACTACACACACACACCACCACCACACACACAAACTCACTACATACACACACACCCCATACATATACCACACACACCATAGACACACATGTACCACACACACCACACGCACCACATACACAGGGTAGGGGGTATAAATCAGGCCTTAGAGGGTGATAGGGGTCAGAAAGTTAATTGTAGCATTCATTAATGAGATTAGGTTTTATTTTGTTTTTTTCTTTTTACTTTTTTTGTTTTTGCTTTGAGACAGGGTCTCCCTGTGAAGTCGTGGCTGGCTTGGAACTCACTATGTTGACCAGGTTGATCTTGAACTCATAGAGATCTGTCTTTGGCCCTTAAGTTCCAGGATTACAGGCATGCACCACCCTGGCTCAGTGGGTTAGTGTTTTTTTTTTTTTTTCAAGACAGGGTTTCTCTGTATAGCCCCGGCTGTCCTGGAACTCACTTTGCAGACCAGGCTGGCCTCGGACTCAGAAATCTGCCTGCCTCTGCCTCCCAAGTGCTAGGATTAAAGGCATGTGCCACCACCACCTGGCGGTTAGTATCTTTTTTTACATTTTATTTTGAAGAGTGAACCATGAGCACATGTACATGAGGCCAGAGAACAACCTTTCCTGGAGTTCTAGCTACATTTTTTTATTTCTGTTTTTATTTTATTTATTTATTCATTCATTTATTGAGATTCAGTCTATTGGCTTGGAATTCGACAAGCAGACTAGATTGGCTGTCCAAGGAGCCCCAGAGATCTACCTGTCTCTGCTTCCTGAGTACTGGGATAATAAATACACATCACCATACCTAGCTTTTTGACATGGGTTCTGGGCCTTGAATGTAGGTCCTTGAACTTTCAGGCAAACACTTTATCAACAGCTGCTATCTCCCCAGCCCCTATTTATAGAAAAGACCAAAGTGTTGGTCTGTCCTTTCTGTCCTGTAAGGATGTAAGGAGATACTATAACCTGTGAAGTAGGTCTTCGACAGACACAGACTCTGGCACCTTGATCTTGGGATTCCTAGGGTCTAGATCTAGCCATAAACAACAGATGTCTGCTATGTAGGAGACATGGAGGCTGTGGGAGTTTGTTTAAGAGTCTGAATTGACAAAGAAAACCACAAATTTGAAGGGTTTTATTTGTTTGTTTGTTTGGTTGGTTGGTTGTTTTTTTGGGGAAAGGGTTTTTCTGTATAGTCCTGGTTGTCCTGGAACTTACTCTGTAGACCAGGCTGGCCTCCAACTCAGAAATCTGCCTACCTCTGCCTCCCAAGTGCTAGGATTAAAGATGTGTGCCACTACTGCCCTGGCTCCTCAGATTTGTTCCATGTTCACAATATAGATAGATAGGTAGGTGGGTAGATAGAAAGATAGATAGATAGATAGATAGATAGATAGATAGATAATATACCTTTCTGAATGTATGTTTTATTTACACCAACTCCTGGAGATTGCCAATATTCAATCCAATCACAATCACGTACTTTAGTCCTAATATTATTTCATAACAAAAAATTAAAATCCCATCATTGAGCAGCCATTCAAAATGATGGGTGTGGGCTATTAATAGTTGTTTTCTCCATGTGCCCATTGTTCATTCACCATTCATCCATAAGAGCTCATTATGAACCAGCATATCTATAAGCCCTGGGGTGCAGAATGAAGTTCTTGTGGGTCGTTTGCAGACTAGTGGGAAGATAATCCAAAGATACAGAAATAGCCAGGGCTAGTGTGGGGCAATGCATACGTGTAATATGCACTCGGGAGGTAGAGGTGGGAAGATCGTGAGTTAAAAGGTCGTGCTTAGGTATATAGTGAGTCTGAGGCCAACCTGGACTCCATGAGACCCTGTTCAAAAGAAAAATGGAGACAGGGAGGAGGAACAATATCACTACAAGCTCTGGGAAGGAAACCAGCTGAGAAAGGAGAGGTCTAATTTAGGAAACGCCATCCCCAAAAAGCTTCATTTTGAAGCTGACATCCCTTTTTTGTTGTTGTTCCTAAAGATGACATTTGAAAGACGTTGTAGAGTGTGCGTTGTGGGAAGAAAAGCTCACAGACAGGGGAAAAGCAAAGTCATGGATCCCACAACAGAAATATACTAGGCAGGACTGGGAACAAGGAGGCCCGTGTTGTTGGATCACAGAGAGCGAAACAGAGAAACAAAGACAAGAGGGACTTGGTCACGTGCAGCCTGTGGGTCCTATCAAGGACCTTGAACTTTCTGTACCGCGAGAGCTTCCCCTTGGGGGAGTGAGAGCTGGAAGTGGAAAGATGTGCTTTACAGTTTCCAAGGGGCCAGCCTAAGAGCAGGGAGTAAGGGCACAGGTGCCTCAGAGAATCCTTCTGCAGGGCGCATGTGAGAGCCGAGGATGGCACTGATCCAGTGTGGGGTGGGCTCATGTGAGAGCAGAGGATGGCACTGACCCAGTGTAGGGTGGGCACATGTGAGAGCGGAGGATGGCACTGACCCACCGTGGGGTGGCAGCAGTGGCACAAAGTGTTGATCCAGAATAATAGACTTTGTAGGTAGAACCCAAGCAGGATTTGTTGATGGGTGGCAGCTAGGTTAGGGAGGAGAGTCAATATGTTTATAATGTAAGCAGAAACACCGAAAAAGAAAAAAATCTATATGCAGTGTGGACAAAACTGTTTTAAAACTCAACAAGTAAAAGTGCTTACTGTTTGTGTGAGCCTGACTTCCTCAGCTGGATCCGTGGTACCCAAGAGAAGGGAAGAATTAACTCCTGAGAGTTGTCTCATACACACACACACACACACACACACACACACACACGCACGCACGCACGCACGCACGCACGCACGCACGCACACAAGCAAGCAAGCACATGTGTGCATTAGTGCTTGAGAGATCAGAGTCAGAAGTTCAAACTCATCCTTGACCTCTCAAGTTTGAGGCCAGCTTGTGATTCATGAGACACTTAAAGACAAAACAAAACAAAACCTACCTCTCTTATCAGCACTTGGGAGACAGAGGCAGGCAGATCTCTGTGAGTTCGAGGCCAACCTGGTCTACGTACTGAGTTGCAGGACAGCCAGTGCTATAGAGAGACCACCTATCTCAACAAACAAACAAACAAAAACCCAACCAAGCAAAAAAAAAGCTACCCCTCTCAAAAGAAAAAGGTCTTAAATTTTTCTTTCTTTCTTTTTTTTAAAGATTTATTTATATGTAAGTACACTGTAGCTGTCTTCAGATGCACCAGAAGAGGGCGTCAGATCTCATTACGGGTGGTTGTGAGCCACCATGTGGTTGCTGGGATTTGAACTCATGACCTTCCGAAGAGCAGTCGGTGCTCTTCCCTGCTGAGCCATCTCACCAGCCCTTAAATTTTTTTAACAAGGAAGTTAATTGTGGCAAAGTAGACAGAAAAAAAAAAAGAAAGAAAAAGGAATTGTTGAGGTCAGATCACATTTATAGATAGATATTTAGCAACATTATTAAGTTTTTAAAGAAGGAACTGGAGACAAAGCTCAGACTTGGCTCAGAGGACCTGAGTTTAATTTTCAGTACCCACCACAGGTGGCTCAGAGTTGCTTCAACTTCAGGGGCTCCAACACCTCTGGCCTCAGACACTCACATGCACACACCCACCCTCCAGACACATATACATACACATAGTTTAAAAACAACGCACATCTTTTTTTAAAAAATCACATGGTAATTACACACAGTATAAGTGGACGGTGAGAAAGATAAGAATACAAAGGGTCCAGAGGCCTGGAGGAGGCTGGCGAGTCTCTACCAAGGCTGGAGCCGGAATGAATGCTCAAGGAAAACAAGAGAGTTAGTTGAGATTGTGTGTGTCGGGGAACTGGTCCTGGAGGCCCAGTGCTGGGGAGGGGAAAACCCTGACTCTGCAGCGGGAGAAAGCAGACAGAAGTGTGGCTGCCACCCCTCCCCAGCAGAAACGGGTGGATCGCCCCTCCACAGCAGAAACGGGTGGATCGCCCCTCCACAGCAGAAACGGGTGGATCGCCCCTCCACAGCAGAAACGGGTGAATCGTCCCTCCACAGCAGAAACGGGTGGATCGCCCCTCCACAGCAGAAACGGGTGGATCTCTGTGAATTTGAGACCAGTCTGGTCTACAGAGTGAGTTCCAGGACAGCCAGGGCTACACAGAGAAATCCTGCCTCAAAAAAGAAACAATAGGGGCTGGAGAGATGGCTCAGCGGTTAAGAACACTGACTGCTGTTCTGAAGGTCCTGAGTTCAAATCCCAGCAACCACATGGTGGATCACAACCATCTATAATGAGATTTAACTCCCTCTTCTGGTGTGTCTGAAGACAACTACAGTGTACTTACGTATAATAATAAATATATCTTTAAAAAAAAAAAAGAAACAATAGGGCTGGTGAGATGGCTTAGCAGGTAAGAGGACTGACTGCTCTTCTGAAAGGTCATGAGTTCCAATCCCAGCAACCACATGTTGGCTCACAACCACCCATAATGAGATCTGACCCCTCTCCTGGTGTGTCTGAAGACAGCTACAGTGTACTTATAATACATAAAAAAAACAATAAATACATAAATAAATATAAGGGCTATGTCGATGCAGGTCTGTAATTCTGGTACTCAGGTAGGCGAAAGCAGGAAGATTATCCTTGGCTACATTGTAAATTCCAGGCCAGCCTGAGAGACATGAAACTACATCTTAAAAACAACCAAAAATAGATAATAAAAAATAAAATAAAATTTTTGATTGACAAGTCTCAGCCTCTAGAAATGACAAAAGAAGCCATAGAGAAAAAGCTATAGGGAAAAGAGAAGCATTGAGAAACCTGGGCTTGAATAGGTAGGCTCTGTGTTAAGTGCCTGTAACCCCAGGACACTGCCCTGTGACAGGAGAGTCAGGATTCAAGAATATCCTCTGCAATATAAGTTGAAGGCCAGTCTGGGCTACTGATATTCTATCTCAAAAACAAAACAACAGCAAATGAAAAAGATAGAAAATGTTAGTGTAGGCTTGAAGCTAAGTATGTTAGCACACATTTGCAATCCCAGAACTCAAGAGGCTAAGGCAATAGGATTGCGTGTTTGTTATGAAGCAACATTACATAGTGAGTTCTAGGACGTTCTGGACTACGATTAAGAGATCCCATCTCAAACAAACAACATCAAGGACAATGAGAACAAATCGGGACTGGAAAGATGTCTCACTCCCCAGGTAAGAGCACTGGCTACACTTCCATAGGACTCAGGATCAATTCTGAGCACCCACACGGCAGCTCATAACCATTTACAACTCCAGTTCCAGAATTTCTGACTCTCTCTTCCGGTGTCCATGGGTCCTGTCCATATGTGGTGCACAGGTAAAACACCCACACACATAAAGTAATCAAAATCATTAATACAACTTAAAAAAGAAATCTAGGCTTAAGGATTAAGGATTTAGCTTAGTGGTAGAGTATTTGCCTATTATATGTAGAGGATTGATCTAAAGAACCTGAAAAAATGAAATTAAGAGAAATTAAAACCCAAGTTTGACACATTGAAGGACTAAAATTAGATAATCTTAGAGTGATTGACAACCAACCAATCATGCTGGAGCCTATGCAGTAATTTGGTCACATAGCCATATCGCCCTCTGCTGGCCAAATCTGGTTTTGCATAGTAGTCC
Organism: Mastomys coucha; assembly: GCF_008632895.1. Taxonomy (NCBI): domain Eukaryota; kingdom Metazoa; phylum Chordata; class Mammalia; order Rodentia; family Muridae; genus Mastomys; species Mastomys coucha. The sequence continues at coordinate 25,686,580 of NW_022196912.1, forward strand.
AAGTCCGAAGTTAGTCCTGTTTTTTGTTAGTAAGACGCCTGCTGACTGATGAAATGTATTCTATCCTCTTGGTATAGTTTTATGGCTGTAATCTGACTGTCACTGGGTCTTTACTTGAAGAAGCAGCTGACGTGGGAATCCCCTGGGGAAAAAGAACTTTCTGTATCGAGTTGAGTGAGGTAGCACACACTGTAATCTCAGCACTTGGGAGGTTAAAACAGGTCCGGCTACATGATGAGCAAGCACTTTCATTATCAAGGATTGCTCCATGAGTAGCTGGCCTGTCACTTTATGGTAACTTAACCCACTGTGTAAGGGAAAGACCACAGGGCCGCAGGGTTGGCGTTTCAGTGGCTTTGTTTCTGGTTTGATTTTGTTATTTTAATTTATTTTCTATTATTTTGGTTTCTTCCCCATAGATACCTCAACAGTCTAAAGCTCCCCAGCTGGGCCCTCTTTAAAAAATGAGGATATTTCCAAGGACATGCCTTTAATTTCAGCACTCAGGAGGCAGAGGCAGATACATCTCTGTGTGTTCCTGGTCTACAGAGTAAATTCCAGGACAGTCAGGGCTATAAAGAAAAACCCTGTCTCAAAAAAACTAAAAAATAATAAAATTAGTTAATTAATTAAAAAAAAAATAGGGCTGGAGAGATGGCTCAGTGGTTAAGAGCACTGACTGCTCTTCCAGAGGTGCTGAGTTCAATTCCCAGCAACCACATGGTGGCTCACAACCATCTGTAATGGGATCTGATGCCCTCTTCTGGTGTGTCTGAAGACAGATATAGTATACTCATATAATATAAAATAAATAAATAAACAAATCTTTTATAAAAAAAAAAGAAAAGAAAGGAAAGAAAAAGCTTGGATATTAGTATTTTCCCATGCAAGTGCTAATCATGAGGCTACTTTAGTTAAAGTAGGGCATACTACAATAGAAGGGTTTGTGACAGTTACTTCTGGTTTCACTTCATTAATTTCTTGCCCTAAAGGTTTTTTAACATGTACTCATTTGCTTAACAAACAAGTTATTGCCATCCTGGCGGTGGTGGCGCACGCCTTTAATCCCAACACTTGGGAGGCAGAGGCAGCCAGATTTCCGAGTTTAAGGCCAACCAGGGCTACACAGAGAAACCCTGTCTTAAAACAAACAAACAAAAAAGAGTACAGTGTGTTGAAAAGAGACACGGGGCGGGGGTGGGGTAGGGGAATAATATGTGTGTACAAAATCACACTCTGGTCTTTAGGGGGCACACATGATGATGAGAAAGTCAGACTTGGTTGTCCCAAGTCCACCTATATAGAGTCCTGCAAGAGTTAAGCAGTGGAAGCCCTAGGCCATCCTGGTCCGCAGAATAAGTTCCAGTACAGCCAGAGCTACACAGAGAAAGCCTGTCTTGAAAAAACAAAAACAAGAACAAAAAACAAAAAAACTCAAACAACCAAAAAGAGAAAGACCTTGTCTCAAAGTCTAATACAGGACTGGCCAGATGGCTTGGTGGGCAAGAGTGCTTGCTACACAAGTGTGACTAAGTTACTTATGATTCTCTTTGTCTCTCTCTCTCTCTCTAACTGTAAATAAAGTTCTAAACTCTGCTGTGATTTGAGGGTGTTTCCAGAGACATTTACTGAAAGGGAACCCAGGCCTTGATAAGGAAAGTCTCTTTGAATGGTGTGAGCAGGACCCACTTGGGGTTGAGCTGTGGAGGATGAGGCTCTGTAGATAGGAGTAAAGGGGGGACACCTCAAGCAGAGGACCAGCAGGGAGCACGGGGACACAGGAAAACAGCGGTGAATCTTAGGGGGACCCCCAGGTCAGAACAGCAGGAGAATAAAACCCAGAGGTCCTGGGTTGAATTCCCAGCACACACATGGAAGCTCACCACTGTCTGTAATTCCAGTTCTAGGGGATCTGGCCAAGCACCAAGGAACATAAGATAGAAATACATAAATCTTTACATTAAAAACTTGGTGGAAAACACAAAACTCTCTGTCTGCTCTGAGAGACACTGCTTTGAGAATGTAGGAGGGGAAAAGGAACTTATTTGCTTATTTAGAAAAGGAATTTGTTTGTTTGCTTGCTTGTTTGTATCGCAGGCTGACCTCAAACTAACTGTAGAGTCAAGATTGACCTTGAGTTTCAGAGCCCCCTGCTTCAATTTCCCGAGTATTCGGATTACAGGCATTTGCCACTGTGCCCAGGTTCTCAGAGACTGAGGATCAAACCCAGGTTTTCATGTCTGCTAGGCAAGTGCTCTACCCGATAAGCCAGATCCTTAACCCTGGATTCCCCTTTCCTGAGTGCCTTTATGGCCTGAGAACACACACACATATCATTTCACCTAATCTTTATGTAAATCCCATAAGGGAAGGTAAACATTCTTATCCTACTGTGAAAATAGCTGTTCAGAGACGTTCAGTAATTTAAAGGCACTTTCATCTTGGAAGCAAAGGTTTTTCACCCTCAGCTCCGGTACAGAAGGACCTGGGCCAGTGGTAACAATAGAGAGAGAGAAGGATACACTTGCATTGTATCCAGCACCAGCTCGGTGGCTGATGAGTTGGCCAAAACACAGATGGAAGTGCAAAAGGCAAGCCAAACACAACAAGGAAATAGTTCAAGAATCAAACACTATCCAGAAGTCAGCTGTTAGAGCCAAGAAAGGTAAAGTTTGCACAGCCAAAACGTCACCAGTAATTGGCCTAAAGGCCAAGTTCATCAGTGGAGCTGGACCAGCAGAGTGGGAGAAAGGCCAGGGAACTCCAGAAGTGGGCAAGCTACCAGCTAGACCTCAAGTTGCTGGCCCAGCTGACATCCAAAATCTAGGAATTAAAGGGTAGCAGTGACACAAGGAGATTTTTTTTTTTTTTTTTTTTTTTTGAGATGGGAAGAGGCATTCTCTTGTCCAGGTTGACCTCGAACTTGTTCTGTAACTGGGGATGAATTTAAACTCTTGATCTTCCGCTGCATCTTCTTAGTGTGGCTAGAGCCATGCCTAGCTTTATCAACAATTTTTTAATTTGATAAACTTTATTTTACAGACTTGTGAAAAAAGCTGGGTGGTGCGGCGGCGGCGTTAGTGGTGGTGGCGGTGGCAGTGCGTGCTTTCAATCCCAGTGCTGAACAGGCAGAAAGAGGCAGATCTCTGTGAGTTTGAGGCCAGCCTGGTCTATACAACCAACCAAACAAACAAAACCAAAACCAACTTGTAAATAAAATAAACATCATTTTTAAATAATTATTTATTCTTATTTTCTTCTTAATTTATGTCTTGGAGTGTTTGCCTGCATTTATGTACCACATGCATATTCCTGGTATTGGTGGAGATAAGAAGAGGAAACTGGAGTTTTGGATGGTGGTGAGCCACCATGTAGAACCACCTGCAAACCAGACCCAAGCCTGCTGCGAGAGCAGCCAGGACTCTAAACTGCCAAGCCATTTCCCTAGCCCCCAAATCACTTCACAGCACTGAAGAAGTTGAAGCAGAGTGTACTGTTGGGCAGAGATCAGAGCTGATACAATGTGATCTGGGAAGATAATCCAGCTAGGAGTGTGTGATACAGGCCTAAGGAACTGAATTGTGATCCCCAGTAATCCCTGCACTGCGGGGCCTGGGGATAGGAGAGGGGATAAAGACAGTCAGATCTTTAGAGCTCACTGGCCAACCACTTACCCAGCCAGTGCATTCCACAGACAGAAAAACTATCACACACACACACACATACACACACACACACACACACACAACCCTAAACAAACAAAACCAAATGAACTCAAGGGGCTTCTGGAGAGAGGGCTCAGTGGTCAAGAGCACTGGCTGCTCTTACAGAGGTCACTGGTTTGGTGCCCAGGCAGATCATAACTATCTACAACTCTTGTTCCAGGGGATCCAACATCCACTTCTGATCTCTGTGGGCATCAGGTACATACCAAGCCATTTGTGAGATACAAACACACAGAATGTTGGCAAAACATTCATATACATAAAATAAAATTTAAAAATCTCTACGTAGCCCTGACTATCCTGGAACTCCATTTGTAGACCAGGCTGGCCTTGAACTCAGAGATTCACCTGCTTCTGTCTCCCAAGAGCTAAGATTAAAGTCACCTTGCTAACATTTTTTTTTTCCAATGAGGGCAGTCTCTGGCTTAGAGAGACATCCACACGCACATCCATATGCACATGTGTATACACCCACACAAACACCTAAGTATATACATGCACTTGTGTATACACCCACACAAATACCTTAGTATATACATGCACACGTGTATACACCCGCACAAACACCTAAGTATATATATGCACCATACAGGATCTAGAATGCTAGACCCAAGTGTATTTTTTTTTAAAGATTTATTTATTTATTATATGTAAGTACACTGTAGCTGTTTTTCAGACACACCAGAAGAGGGCATCTGGTCTCATTACAGATGGTTGTGAGCCACTGTGTGGTTGTTGGAATTGAACTCAGGACCTTCAGAAGAACAGTCAATGTTCTTAACTACTGAGCCATTTCTCCAGCACCCCCCTTACTTAAAAAAAAAATTAGTTATTTATTTACTTTATACATGTGAATACACTGTTGCTCTTTTCAGACACACCAGATGAGAGCATTAGATTCCATCACAGATGGTTGTGAGCCACCATGTTGTTGCTGGGAACTTTGGTTTTTTTTGAGACAGGGTTTCTCTGGGTAGCCCTGGCTGTCCTGGAACTCACTCTGTAGACCAGGTTGGCCTTGAACTCAGAAATCTGTCTGCCTCTGCCTCCCAAGTGCTGGGATTAAAGGCATACCCCACCACCAGCTCCCAAGTTTTCATTTTATGTAAATTCCATCCTTTTTCTCTGCCATGGAAGCAAATCTGTTAGAGAAAGTTTCCGGTTGTTTTGTTTTTTTAAAGATTTATCTATTTTTACTTATGTGAATACACTGTAGCTGTCTTCAGACACACCAGAAGAGGGCATCCAATCCCATTACAGATGGTTGTGAGCCACCATGTGGTTGCTGGGAATTGAACTCAGGACCTCTGGAAGAGCAGTCAGTGCTCTTAACCACTGAGCCATGTCTCTCCAGCCCAAGAACTTCTGATTTAATATGCTTCTCTGTTGCTATGATAAAACACTGCCTGCCAAGAGCAACTTGGGGAGGAAGGGGTTTATTTGCCCTGCATGGCTCAGTCATCATCAAGGCAGGACCTCAAGGCAGGAGCTTGAAGTAGCACTCATAGAGAGACATTATTTACTGGCTGGCTTCCAGACTCACATTTGGCTATCTTTCTTATACAGCCCATTACTACCTGCCCAGGGGAGCACCTCCTACAGTGGGCTGGGCTCTCTCCTCTGTCGATTAGCTATCAAGAATATACCCCACAGACCAATCAGATGCAGGCAATTCCTCAGTTGAGATTTTCTTTTCCCGGGCATCTCTAGTTTGTGTTGACAAAAATTAACCAGCACAACTTCACAGATGACGAAATGCTTGTGCTGCCCAAGTGGCAGAACAGTGGAGGAAGAACTGTAACAGATCTCTGGGCAAAGGCACAAGGGTACAACTGTCAGTTCTATTACAGCCTGTGGGCTCCTCAAGAAGGATCCAGCTTCTAGAATAGTCCTGGGGCTCCGCGGGAGCTAGAAAAGTGTGTCGGCATGGATTAGGAGTATAGATCAGAGTAGTGGGGATAGGTCAGAAGATGGACAGGCCTTAGAGGGATATGGAAGGTCATGGAGAAGTGGTTGGAGCCGGAGGCCATGTACAGACACTAGAGGTGGAATCGGTTAACTGTGCTTCCAGCAGAGCGTTAAAAGGAAGGCCAGGAGCAAACCAGAATAGGGAGAGGAAAACACAGAGCCCAATTATGTTTAGGAGTTAAGCTCTAGGAGGCCTGGTGACACCCTGAGAAATGGAGGACAGTGACATGTCCCCATCTGCAAGCAAAATGGCTGGAGCGGTGAGAAACCGAGAATGGCGGTTGCCGAGAGAACACGCGTGGGTGGTGCAACCTCAGCAGACACACTCGGGGGTTGCATGTGGGAGGAGGGGCTCCCAGACTTGAGGACTGGAGAAAGCATTAGCAACCTGACAGAACCCGGTTAACAAAGGAAGGACTACATCTCCCAGCATGCTCGGGTTCGGTGGGGTGACGGCTGGCGGTGGCTGCGCCGCATCCGACTGGTGGGCGCGGGACCTGGGTGGGCACCGGAGCCTGTCATCCCTGAGGGGTCGGCGGGGTGCGGGCGGCGATGCACCGCTGTCCCTCGCCCAAGGGCCGCGCCGGGCTCTTGTTCCCCGCCCCGCGGCCCCGCCCCTTGCCCCACCCCAGCCGGGAGACCTAACTGGGGCCGCAGCGCAGCGGCCGCAACATCACTCTCGCCGCCGCTGCTCCGCCCCATCCCCTTCTGTTTTTCTCTCATTCTCCGGTGGCGGCGGCGGGGAAGGCAAAGGAGAGGCAACAGCAGCCAGCTGTGGCTGCAATGAATGATCCCCCAGCCGGAGGCGAGGACTCCAGGTGAGCCTCTGACTTCGGGAGGACTGAGATCCTGCCGGCCGCCCAGGATTCGCATCCCCCGCCATGGATCCCTAGGGGGAGGGAAAAAGGAGGAGGAAAAGACAGCTCTGCCGCCCACCCCCATCTCATTTTCCTCTTCCTTTATCTCATTGTTGCCGAAGCTGTTTACCGTAGCGCTCCCTCTTGCTCCAGCATGGGGTGGGTTCCAGGCACTGCCCTTCGGCAGGAGCAGCTTGCGCGGTTGCCTGGGGATTCTGCCTAATTCTACCTCTCCAGCCTGTGCACAGAAAGCCGTGGAGAGCTGTGGAGGCCTGGACTGCAGCAGTCTCGGGGCCAACTCCCTGCATCCCCACCCTGGTAGGCTGCATGCGGATTGAAGAGCGGTGCCTGGGGGCTGGGCCAGCCCGACTGATCCCGACCTAGGAGTAGGGCAGGAGGACCGCCCAGGCTGCAGAGCGGCCCACCTGGAAGGACAGAGCTGCAAGATGGCCAGTAAGACCAAGGCCAGCGAGGCCCTGAAGGTGGTGGCCCGGTGCCGCCCCCTCAGTAGGAAGGAGGAGGCTGCTGGTCATGAGCAGATTCTGACCATGGACGTGAAACTGGGCCAGGTGACTCTGCGAAACCCCCGCGCGGCACCCGGGGAGCTGCCCAAGACCTTCACTTTTGATGCTGTGTATGATGCTAGCTCCAAGCAGGCCGATCTGTATGACGAAACGGTGAGGCCCCTGATAGACTCAGTGCTTCAGGGTTTCAATGGCACCGTATTTGCCTATGGCCAGACTGGCACTGGCAAGACCTACACCATGCAGGGGACCTGGGTGGAGCCAGAGCTCCGCGGGGTCATCCCCAATGCCTTTGAGCACATTTTCACCCACATCTCCCGCTCCCAGAACCAGCAGTACCTGGTTCGTGCCTCCTACTTGGAGATCTACCAGGAGGAGATCCGAGATCTGCTATCCAAGGAGCCAGGCAAGAGGCTAGAGCTGAAGGAGAATCCTGAAACAGGGGTCTACATCAAGGACCTCTCTTCCTTTGTCACCAAGAATGTCAAGGAGATTGAGCATGTGATGAACCTGGGGAACCAAGCCCGGGCAGTGGGCAGCACCCACATGAATGAGGTCAGCTCCCGGTCCCATGCCATCTTTGTTATCACAGTGGAGTGCAGTGAGCGTGGCTCCGATGGCCAGGACCATATCCGAGTAGGCAAGCTCAACCTGGTAGACCTGGCCGGCAGTGAGAGGCAGAACAAGGCAGGTCCCAACACAGCTGGAGGGCCAGCCACACAGCCAACAGCTGGTAGTGGGAGTGGAGGTGGCAGCGCTAGTGGTTCTGCCAGTAGTGGAGAGAGGCCTAAGGAAGCTTCTAAAATCAATCTCTCACTGTCCGCCCTGGGCAACGTGATTGCTGCTCTGGCTGGCAACAGGAGCACCCACATCCCCTACCGGGACTCCAAGCTAACCCGGCTGCTCCAAGACTCACTGGGGGGCAATGCCAAGACCATCATGGTGGCCACACTGGGTCCAGCTTCTCACAGCTACGACGAGAGCCTCTCTACCCTGCGCTTTGCGAACCGAGCCAAGAACATCAAGAACAAACCCCGGGTGAACGAGGACCCCAAGGACACGCTGCTGAGGGAATTCCAGGAAGAGATCGCCCGCTTGAAGGCCCAGCTGGAGAAGAAGGGGATGCTGGGCAAGCGACCTCGGAGAAAGAGCAGTCGTAGAAAGAAGGCTGTGTCTGCCCCAGCCGGCTATCCAGAGGGGGCTGTGATTGAGGCCTGGGTGGCCGAAGAGGAAGACGATAACAACAACAATCACCACCCACCCCAGCCCATCCTGGAGGCAGCTTTGGAGAAAAACATGGAGAATTACCTGCAGGAACAGAAGGAGCGGCTAGAGGAGGAGAAGGCGGCCATCCAGGATGACCGAAGCCTCGTAAGCGAGGAGAAGCAGAAGCTTCTAGAAGAGAAGGAGAAGATGCTGGAGGATCTGCGGCGGGAGCAGCAGGCCACAGAGCTGCTTGCAGCCAAGTACAAGGTAAGGTCCCCAGAACTTGAGAGGTGTCCCTGCAAGGACTTTGGTTGGTAGATTTTCATTTGAGAGTCTGTGAGTTGGCCTGAAGTGGGGTATCCCACCTCAGGACCATACACTGGTGACTGCCCCAGAGCAGCTAAGCAAAATGCCATGATACTAGGTAGCCAAGTGCACTTAGGTGCGCACATCCACACCAAGCAAAGTGGGCAGGTGTCTTGGACCAGTGGACTCCAGATACTCTGACCTGCCACCGTCCACCTCTGCAAATGGCCCCAGGATTGGTCAGGTCTATGAGAGGCCATGCAGGACTCTCCTCTTGTGAATGTGGCTTCTCACTTCTGCATGGCCTCCTCTCCTACTTTTTCTTCTCTCTGTAGTGTCTTTGGACCTCATATCATATTAATAGTATCTGACATTTGAATAGCACTTCACAGTTTACAAAGTACCCCATTTTTATATCCTCTTGTCTCTTCTTCATAGGGGCCATCCCAAAGAGTAGCTTTTAAAGCCTCATCTTACAGTTGAGGACTTATGGCTCAGAAAGTGCCAGAACCGGGAGCTGGAGAGATGGCTCAGCGGTTAAGAGCACTGACTGCTCTCAAAGGTCCTGAGTTCAAATCCCAGCAACCACATGGTGGCTCACAACTATCCATAATGAGATCTGATGCCCTCTTCTGGGGTGTCTGAAGTCAGCTACAGTGTACTCACATATAATAAATAAAGAAAGAGAGAAAGAAAGAAAGAAAGAAAGTGCCAGAACCAAGGTTCTGTTCTTCAGAGTAGCTGGGCTGAGGTGCTACCTGCAGACTTCATGCTTTTAGTCTTCAGTAACAAGGCCAGAGAATCCTGCTTCCTGTGGAAGTGACACAGGGGATCACACAGTGCCAGGCCTACCCCTTGGTGATATTAGTAAGGAGACTCAGTGTCATGGAGGAGGTAGGATGGAGAGAGAAGTGGGCTCAATCCCAGAGACCTAGAGTCTAGGCCTCTTAGGCTCAGGCCCTTCGAGTGACTGACTGGCTGTGGATTTCCCTTTTCCGCTTACCTCCATTTCCCTTTTTATAAATAGGATGTTAGCCAGAATCACAGAGGTTCTACCAATCATCTGAAGAAAAAAAGAAAAAGCAACTAGCCTACACAATGAAGCCTCTTGTCAATTATGTCTAATTCCCTATTACCCTGAGAGATGTCTGCATCCTTCCTGAGCTGTCCACTTCCCAGAGAACCTCTGGCCCTTCGTGGAACTAAGTTAATGAGTCAATTATAGACCTGTTAAATTTCTTCCTCCTTCTCCCCCTGCCCCCCATTCCCACTCTTTTTCTTCTTTGTAAATGGACTCTCCTGTAGTCTAGGCTGGCCTAGAACTCTCTATTTAGCTGAGGATGACCTTGAGGTAATTATCTTCCTGCCTCCATCTCCTGATTGCTAGGATTACAGGCAAGTACCACTGCCATGCTTGGTTTTATGCACAGTTGGAGATCAACCCTGGAGTTTAGTGCATTCTAGACGAGCACTCTACCAGCTGAGCTCCATCCCCAGCTGCCTGTTAAATTTCAATGTTGCAGATGTCACAACCCAGTGTTCCAGGCATTTCCGGCTCCCCGGAGCTTTCCACACTGGAGTTGGAGGAAAAATATGAAGAACCATGAACTCGCTGGGAAGATCAAACATTTCTTATTTATTCATAGGAGTGTGGGCTAGGAATGGGGAGGCCCGGCCCACAGCCAGTACAAGAGTGACAGCTGGATCTCTGTGCATTGTCTCTGTACTGGGAATGTGCTGCTGCACCAGGGGCTGTGGCCTGGCATGTTTAATATTTAATTCACTCATGGAGAAGCTCTACCAGGATTATACTGAACGTTTCCCTCAAGGGGTCTGGTACCAGGGAGACACAAGATGGTAAAGGCAAAGCTGTTGTTAGTCCAGTCCTGTCTAGCATGGAGAGAACACGCAGCCTCCTGTCATTGACTGGAAAATCCTTTCTGGCCCATCAGTCATTGCTTTCTCTTCTAAGACATCCCCTACTCTGGAAAGCTGGGAGGCTGTAGAGGTAATACAGGCTAAGAAAGGGAGAAAGTGGATATTTAAAATGTCCTTATAGGGAACTGACTGGTATTTTCCCATAAGGTGTTTGCATCTAAGGCAATATAAGAATACAGGTAATAAGAGTGTCAAGAAATCAGGGAGGAATCATGCATAGTGGCATGCATCTGGAATCCCAGCTGCCTAGAAGACTGAGGCAGAATAGTTCAAGCCTGGGAGTTGAGACCAGCCTGTATGCAATATGATGAGACCCTATTTTGAAAATAAACTCAACAGCAAATCAGTTAGTTGATTGATCAAAACAAAGATTGGGGTGTCCAGAACTAGAATCCCTGCACTACAGGTATAGCCCATACAATATTACAATCTTACTATTGGCAGGGGTCTTGGAGTACCAGTGTAGGGTTGGCTCAAGGTCATACAGGTGCCTAAGCAGAGCCCAGCCTGGTCATGTACGGTCTACCCTCTCTTCATTGTTTACATTCTTGGTAGTGCAATTTTTTCCTTATTAGTGTATATCAATTATATGCAATGAGTTTAATCATGACACTTTTATACATGTACTTAATGTATTTTTATTATATTCACTTCCTATACCCTCTCTTGTCCCCTTCCTACTTCCACTGATCCCCTTACTCTTCCAACCAACATGTCTTCTTTTCCTCTGTGTGTGTGTGTGTGCGCGCGTGCGTGCACTTGAGTGTTTCAGTGAATTTCATTAAAGTTGGTTACAAGCGCACTAACACCTTACTAGTACCTAGACTACTTCGGGGGCGGGGGAATTAACTAGCAACCATTAACTAGGTGAAAAAACAATTTTTTTTTTCGAGACAAGGTTTCTCTGTGTAGCCCTGGATGTCCTGGAACTCACTCTGTAGACCAGGCTGGCTTCGAACTCAGAAATCCACCTGCCTTTGCCTCCCAAGGGCTGAGATTAAAGGCGTATGCCACCACCGCCTGGCTGAAAATCATTTTTTAAAGGTGTATTTATTTTATGTGTATGTGTGTACCTGACTGATGTGCATCATGTATGTGCAGGAGTCTGCAGAAAGCAGTTAAAAGAGAGCATCAATCCGATTCCCTGAAAAAAAAGAAAAAAAAAAAGAGAGCATCAATCAGGCGCACGCCTTTAATCCCAGCACTTGGGAATCAGAGTTGCAGGAAATTGTGAGGTATCATGTGGGTGCTGAGAACTGAACCTGAACACCCTGGAGATTAGTAAGCACTCTAAACCACGAAAGTATCCACCCAGCTCAAGTAATCTGTCTATTTGTCTTTTTTTGTTTGTTTGTTTTTGAGACAAGGTTTCTCTGTGTAGCTCTGGCTTTCTGGCTGTCCTGGAACTATGTAGACCAGGATGGCTTTGAACTCACAGAGATCTACCTGCCTCTGTACTCCCCCTCCCCCAGTGCAGGGATTAAAGTGTGTACTACTAATACCTAGCTCCACTATAACATCTTAATCCTATTCCTTCAACAACCGGAAGTCACCTACACCGTTTCAATTTTGCAGCCATGGAAACCAAGGCTGGGAGATGTTGGCTGGTCTATGAATCTGGTTAAGTGGCAGAGCCAGTTTTAGAATTCAGGTCTTCTGATGTCCCCAGTCCTATGTTCTTTTTTCAATTGTCTAAGGTTTCTCCATGTTTGCTTCCTGTGCAACTCGGGGGCAAAGGCTTTTGCCTCTCTGAGCCTTGGGTTCCCTGTTGTCTAATGAGAAACAGTAGCTTGACATAGATCCCTGGGGAGTGGGTGAGACGGACATTAAGTACTGGCTGTGAGATAGATAGATAGATAGATAGATAGATAGATAGATAGATAGATAGATAGATAGATAGAAGCTGAAAGCAGCCTGGGAAATTCCAGGAGAGGAATGAGTCCATATCCTGTGATTTCTGAAGCAGCCACCACAGAATATTCAGCAGGGATCGAGGCCAGAATGGAACCCAGGCAGAGGACCCAACCTTGCTGTGCTGCCCCAGGGTACAACCTGGTTGAGCAGAGCATGGGTTCTGGGATGGCAAACATTTTGACAGCTCTTTAGGGAGCCACAGGATAGCAATAACAATCGTGTCCTGCCTCTTTCCCAGGGTTGCAAAGGAGATGAAATGAGATCCTTAGAGTGGGGGCATTAAAATAGGTTGAAAACATTGAAAGGAATGGAGGGCTTTAGCAGCCACAGGGTGCCTTCTGTCTGCCAAGCAGGGGTCAGCGACTGACACTTTTGTTGTTCTTTTAACTCTTTCTTTACCCAGCCTTTCTAAGAGCGTTGTCCCAGCTCTGCAGAGCCAGGCAAGGAAGGTCTTGGAGACCTCAGGAGCCTGGGAGCCTTCTGTCTCTGTCTGCAGTTAACTCTTGCCTACTTTCTGAGTAAGGCATCAGCTGCGCTTCTCACTTCCTGCCCCCTGTCATTCCTTTCCTCCAGTTCTTACCATCCCTGAGGCCAGCTCAGTGTAGCTGAGTTGACCCAGTGCCCTCATTCGCTGCATCTGACTCATCTTCCAGTCTGTCTTGCCTGCTTTCCCTGCCTGCCACCCCCAAGGTTTCTGATTCTCTTTGTTCTCCTCTCTGTGTGCACACGCACACTGTGCCTGTCTCTTCTAAATCCTTTTTTTTTTTTTTTTTTTTTTTTTTTTTTAATATATCTCTTTGGCTTTTACCTAGTTTGCTGTGGAGCTCAGAATAGGTACACAGATGTGTGAGGTTTTGGTGGTGACTGGTGCCCTGTGTCGCATTCATCATTAGCGAGCCATGTACTTAGGTCATGTCCCTGGGGAGCTGAGGGACTTGATAGCAATCTCATCCTATGAAGTAGGAGGAATAAATAACATTGCAGATGCACAGTGCATTACAGGGCACAGTGAAGACTCAGCTCTGAGACTGCACACATGCTGGCGCATACATGTAGACTGGGAGGAGAAACAATCCTGTCCCTCTCAGACTTAACTTTTTGAGAGGTTGATATGGATCCTACAAATTTTGATTCTCAATGGGCAGAAAAGAAACTGTTTGGAGGAGGTGATCGGACACAAAACCCAGGCTGAAGCGGGGCAGATGCAGCATCAGGAAACGGTCTGCAGAGTCTGTGAGGAGCAGGGACTCTGGCTGGAGCCCAACTCCCTTTCTGTGGTGGGTTTCAAAAGAGAACCCTCAGAAACAGCCACCGAAGCCAGAGGGATGAGATCACTGAGGGGAGGACAAACTGAACTGAATATTCATTGTCCCCTTTGTGGGTCCCTCTTCTTCCTCCTAGGTTGGAGTATGAGCATTATCCATATATCGGGCTAGCAGACAGGAAGTTTCAACTCAAGCATTAACAATCTCAGCAATAATAATGAAGTTTACTAAGATCTACTTTGCAAATTTATATGCAAATATGCAAATTAGGCCATTTGTTCTACCCATGCACCAGCAACTTCCAGGAAATGTTTTATTTGTTATTGCTTCCATCTTATTTATTTTTTATTGTGAGGCACCAGGATTGAAGCCAGGGCTTTGGCTATACTAGGTAAGCCTGCACCACTGAGCTACATTCCTAACCCTATTTTATTTTTAATTAGCTTTTCATTTTTACTGTGCTGTGGATTGAACTTAGCACCTTGCTCATTTATACAAGACAAGCAATCTGTCACTGAGCAATATCCCATATAACACAAATAACCTTTTAAAATTATTATTATTATTATTATTATTATTATTTTATTATTATTATTTTGTTTGGTTTTGAGAGATTTCGCTCTGTGGTGCTGACTGATCTGGAACTTGATAAGTAGGATCAGATTGTCCTTGAACTCAAAGAGATCAGCTTGCTTTTGCTTCTTAAGTGCAGGAATAAAAGCTGTGTATCACCATACCTAGCAAAACTATTTCTTTAATTTAATTTAATTTTGTAATTTTGTGAGGGGATTTCTTTTGTGTGTGCATGGCTGTACAACACATGATTGCAATACTAGAAGAAGGCATTGAATACTTTGGAACTGGAGTCATGGATGGTTGTGAGCCACCATATGGGTTCTGGGAATCAAACCTGGGTCCTCTGCAAGAACAAGTGCTCTTAACTGCTGCACCATCTCTCCAGCCCTGCATAATAATGATAATAATAATAATAACAATAACAATAATAATAATAATAATAATAGCTGGGCGGTGGTGGCGCACGCCTTTAATCCCAGCACTTGGGAGGCAGAGGCAGGCGGATTTCTGAGTTTGAGGCCAGCCTGGTCTACAGAGTGAGTTTCAAGATATCCAGAGCTATACAGAGAAACCCTGTCTCGAAAATGCAATAATAATAATAATAATAATAATAATAATAATAATAGTAATAATAATAATAATTATTAATAATAATAATAATAATAATAATAATAATAATGGAAGGTCTTGCTGTGTTGTTTAGGCTAGCCTCCAAATGTTTCAATGTCCTGAATGCTGGGACTGTAAGCATGAACTACCATGCCTGGTTTCAAGAACTGCTTGACAGAATCTACTTGCTTTAGGAATGAGTGTGGGCTGGGGATGTAGCTTAGTTGATAGAGTGCTTACTTACATAGCATGCCTGAAACCATGGATTCAACACTCAGCACTTACCAGGCATGGTGGCACAAGCCTGTCATCCCAGCACTGCTGCTTGAACTTCATTGAGGAAAATGATGAAGTTCTGGTTGCTGGATTTGGTCGAAAAGGTCACGCTGTAGGTAATATTCCTGGAGTCCGCTTTAAGGTGGTTAGAGTAGCCATTGTGTCTCTTATGGCTCTATACAAATGCAAGAAGGAAAGACCAAGATCATAAAATTTGACAATGGAAACACAGTAATAAATTTTCATATTCTGAAAAAAAAAAAGAGGTGGAAAGTCAGGAGGATCAAGGGTCAAGGTTATCCTTGGCTACATAGCAAAATGGAAGCCAGCCTATGCTACACGAGCCCCACTTTCAAAACAAACAACATATTGGGTGGCATTGGTAGTGATCGTTTTGTGGGTTCATTTCCCCCCCCAAACTCATTGATTTGAATGCATTAAATATGTGCAGCATTATTTTGTGTTACTCATTCCTTGATACAGTAATAAGCTCTATCTGGAAATGGAGCTCAGTGGTAGAATAGTCGCTTAATTTGTCAAGACCCAAATAAGGCTGGACACCACCCCTAAGACTCCCCTAATAACCTAGACAGGGTCTTCCTTCCAAAAGCTGATGTGGTTTCACACCCCTGTTCTCAAGGACATCAGCCCCAGGCCAACAGTTGGAAATGGGCTTGGCCATCAGAGCTCAGTGTGTACCCTGACCCTATCCCAGCTGAGTCTTCTACTGTCAGACCCTTGACAAAAGCTTGGTGGTAACAAATGGCCCATGTTCCAGGATGGGTCTAATATGTAAGTCAATGCCTGTGGCCTCTCCTTGTGGTGGGAGTGTGCCAGTAGTCCTATGTTCCTTCTAATCCCTAGTGAGTGTGCTCAGTTCACAGAAGAGTTCTGTGCCCAGAGCATTTTATAAGATAAAAATTTGACTGGAGGGGCTGGTGAGATGGCTCAGGGTGTAAGAGCACTGACTGCTCTTCTGAAGGTCCTGAGTTCGGATCCCAGCAACCACATGGTGGCTCACAACCACCCATAATGAGATCTGACGCCCTCTTCCCGTGTGTCTGAAGACAGCTACAGTGTATTAAGTCTGAATGAGCGGAGTGGAGCGAACTGAGTGAGCAGGGCAGAGCGAGCAAGCAGGGCTGAGCGAGTGGGGCCATCCTGAGTTCAATTCCCAGCAACCACATGATGGCTCACAGGCATCTGTATAGCTACAGTGTACTCAGACACATAAAATAAATAAATCTTTAAAAAAAAAAATTTGACTGGAGGAAGCCAATGAGGAGGTATGGTGGCACCAGCACTTGGTTAAGTGGCAGAGCTTTGCCTAGCTGGTACAAGGTCCTGAGTTTGAACTAAAGATCTGAAAAATGAGAATTTTTTCTTTTTGAGACAGGGTCAGACTGTAAATGTAGTCAAGGATGACCTTGAATTTCTAATGCTCCTGCCCCTACATTCTTAGCACTGGGCTCTCAGGCTTGCACAGTCATCCGCAGTTTATGTGGTGCTGGGGATCGAACCCAGGGCTTTATGCATGCCTGTGAGCACTTTACAAGTTGAGCTACCTCCACGGTAGCTTGGTTTGTTTCTTTGGTTGGTTTTTGAGACAGGGTCTACTGTAGCCTATGCTAGCCTTGAACACTTGATCGTCTTGCCTTCATATCCAAGTAGGTATGCACCATCATGGCTGACAATACATTTTAAAAAATGTTTTGACCAGTGGGAGATAATATGACTAGTTAATTTCCATGTGCAATTGGTGAAGAAGACCCTTGGCTAGTTCAGGTCTCTCAGCTCTGTGCTGGCTGGAGGAATGGGTGCGCATTGCTGCCTCTGTTCCTTCCAGCCCCCGGAAACGTGAGATTAGATGAAGTGGCTCTGATAATGTTTGCATTGTGTTCTGAGGACCCAGAGTGAAAGCTTGGAATTCAGATCAAGAAAAGCACTTTGCTCTGGACTCGGCCTTGCCAGCCATTGTGCCTGGCCCGGGGCACTTCTTTTGTAGTTGCAAAACTGTGTGGCATGTCTGAGTGGATAAAAGAATGGCCTGTCTCTCCTTAGTAACTGCTGTGTGGGTGTGGAAGACCAACCTCCATGCTCAGAGCCTGTATACCATCTGCATTCTAGGGTTGGGATCTAGAATTTTTACTTATGTTTTCATCTTTCTCTTTCTCTCTCTCTCTCTCTCTCTCTCTCTCTCTCTCTCTTTCTTTCTTTCTTTCTTTCTTTTTTTTTTTTAGACAGGGTCTCACTAAGGGAGAGACAGAATCCCAGCATTCTGTCTCCTGAATGCTGGGATTAAAGGTGTGTGCCACCACATCCCACTGTTATTCACCTTTTGATGCTGAAAATGAAACCTCTTCATGCATGTAAAGCCATGCTCTATCTCTAAGCCCTAACTCCATTACTGGAATTTTTAATATCCTGAGAAAGTCCTGGATGTTAGCTCCCAGTCAGAATAAACCGTTACCATCCAATCGTCTTTTTCCTCCCAGATTTCATTCATTCATTTGTTTGTTTTGGTCTTTGGAGATAAGGTTTCAAGAATCCCAGGCTGGTCTTGAACTCTGTATGTAGCTGGGATGACCTTGAACTTCTGATCCTCCTGCCCCTACATCTAAAGTGCTGGGATAATATAAGAGCACCACTAGGCCTGGCTTACTTCTGGCTTGGTTTGTTTGTTTGAGGCAGGGTTTCATGATTCCTAACCCAGATACCCTGGAACTCACTGTGCAGTTGAGGCTAGTCTTGAACTGATCCTTCTGCCTCCATTTTCAGAGTGCTAGCTCCTACGTATTCTAAACAGTAGACTTACCAGGGCTTGGGTTGGCTGTTTTTATCGCAGGAAGTAATAATGGTCATGCAGGCTTTTTCCTTTCTTCATCTGGCAGGCAGAAAGACTCCAAGGGCAATAGTAGCAATAAGGAAGTTATTTTTTTCCCTTGTGTGATTAAGGCCAAACACTCTGATACATTTTTTATTTGTATGGATACATTTCGGACTCACAGTAGCACCATGAAGCAGTGCTGTTCCAATCTGCATGAGACAATGAAGGACATTGAACAGTGTCACCTGCCTAGGATGTGGTGGTTCCCGAGTTCTGAGGCTGAGACTTCCTCCTCTCCACCCTGCGACACACCTGATCAAATTTATGCCAGATCCCTCCCTAACCGTTCCCAGTGGGAGCTCCTGTCCCCTGGGATGCTTACCTCAGCAACCCATATGATGCAAGACCTCAGACCCTATACTCAGCTCATCACCCCAAGTCATATAATCAAATCAAATCTTAAAATTGCCCAGTAGTGGTGGCTTACTCCTTTAATCCCAGCACTCAGGAGGCAGAGGTTAGCAGATCTTCAAGTTCTAGGCTAGCCTGGTCTATACAGAGTGAGTTCTAGGACAGCCAGGACAACACAGAAAACTCCTGTCTCAAAAAAACTACCAAAAAAAAAATTTTTTTTTTTTTTTTGAAACAGGGTTTCTCTGTGTAGCCCTGGCTGTCCTAGAACTCACTCTGTAGACCAGGCTGGCCTCGAGCTCAGAAATCTGCCTGCCTCTGCCTCCCAAGTGCTGGGATTAAAGGCGTGTGCAACCACTGCCTGACTCCCCCCCAAAAATTTTAAAGCCAATCTCATTGGCTAAGCTGTCCTAAAACTTGCTCTGTAGCCCAGGCTGGTTTTAAACTTGATATCCTTCCACCTCAGCCTCCAATGCCATGCTACTTTTTATCTTAAAAAAAAAAAAAAAACCAACAACAACAACAACAAAAATCCAGCAATGATATCTTGTTTAATAAGTTAGTTTTCTCTTTTGTTGCTTTGTTTTGTTTTATTTTTTCGAGACAGGGTTTCTCTGTGTAACCTTGGCTGTCCTGGAACTCACTCTGTAGACCAGGCTGGCCTCAAACTCAGAAATCTGCCTGCCTCTGCCTCCCAAGTGCTGGGATTAAAGGCATGCGCCACCACTGCCCAGCTAGTTTTCTCTTTTTAGACAATAGAGGGATTGAGCTTATTCTCTGCACTGAACATGGATACGAGACAAGTGCTCTACCATTACGCTACAGCTACTGCCCTTATATTTTATTTGAAACAGCGTCTTGTTATATAATCTAGGTAGACCTGCATCTCACTATGTAGCCCAAGCTGGACCTTGTGATCCTTTTGCTTCAGTCTTTCTCACAGGTCTATGCTGCCACACTTCACTTGTTTATTTATTTTTACAATAAGCAGATATGGCTTTTGTTAGTTTTGCTTTGCAATGCTGGGCATTGAATGTAATATCATATACAGTATATGCTATGGTACTCTGTAGATAATTTACATCTCCAGGCCTACTGCCTTTTTTTTTTTTTTTTTTTTAAAGATTTATTTAGCCGGGCGTGGTGGCACATGCCTTTAGTCCCAGCACTTGGGAGGCAGAGGCAGGCAGATTTCTGAGTTCGAGGCCAGCCTGGTCTATAGAGTGAGCTCCAGGACAGCTAGGGCTACACAGAGAAACCCTGTCTAGAAAAACAAAAACAAAAAAAAGATTTATTTATTGTTACATGTAAGTACACTGTAGCTGTCTTCAGACACTCCAGAAGAAGGCGTTAGATCTCATTATGGATGGTTGTGAGCCATCATGTGGTTGCTGGGATTTGAACTCAGGACCTTCAGAAGAGCAGTCAGTGCTCTTAACTGCTGAGCCATCTCTCTAGCCCCTACTGCCTTTTATTTTTGTGATGTAGGTCACTGTGTATCCCAGGCTACCCCTGAACTCATGACTCTCCTACCTTAGCCTCCCTCGGTACTAGGACTAATGACATTTGCCTGACTCTTTTTTTTCTTTATTTTTAAATTTAAAAAGTTTACATTTATTTATTTGTATGGAGGAAGGATGTTGGTGACATGGCAGTCCTGAAAGTCAGAGGGGAACATCTGGGAGCCTGTCAGGATTGGCAGCGTGTGCTTCTGTACTTCACACCTGCCAAGCCATCTTGCCAGCCTGAGGGGTTTTGTTTGTTTTTAAATTTATTTTAATTTTATGTTTGTTGGTGTTTTGCCTGCATGTATGTCTATGTGAGGGTGTCAGAGTCCCTGGAACTGGAGTTACAGACAGTTATGAGCTGCCATGTGGGTGCTGGGACTTGAACCCAGATCCTCTGGAAGAGCAGTCAGTACTCCCAACAAAAGTGAACCTAAACTGTTTTTTTATTAGATATTTTCTTTATTTACATGTCATATGATTTCTCCTTTCCCAGTTTCCCCTCCAAAAAAAAATTAAAATAAAATAAACCCCTGTTGCCTCCCCCCTTCCCCTGCTTGCAACCCCACCCTCTCCCACTTATTGGCCCTGACATTCCCCTACACTGGGTCACAGAACCTTCAAAGGGCCAAGGGCCTCTCCTCCCATTGATGATTGACTTTGCAATCCTCTACTATACACATGCTGCCAGAACAATCAGTCCCACCATGTGTACTCCTTGGTTGGTGGTTGAGTCCCTGGGAGCTCTGAGGGGACTAGTTAGTTCATGTTGTTGTTCGTCAAACCTAAACTTTTAAAGGAAGGAAAGAAACTGTTGTCAGGGTTTTGTGGTGGCTCATACCTGTAATCCCCTATAAAGGCAGTAGAATCAGGAGTTCAGGGACAGCCTTGGCTGCATAGAGAGTTTGGAAGTCAACCTGGGCTAGGCTACAGGAGACTCTATCTTGAAAAAAAGAAAAAGTGTTAACCACATTCCAATAACAAAGGCTTCTCTGGCCTTCTCAGGCTCTTGCATGTATGCAGTGCACATGGATTCTCACAGGCTTATTCGTGGACACATAATTAATTAAAAACAAAACGTTGAAACGAAGAATTAGAAATTCAACATTGATCTGGGTACAGAGTGAGTTCAAGGGCAACCTGGACAATTATGAAACTGTCTCGAAATAAAAAGTGAAGAAGCTGGTAGTGTTGTAATTGACTTACAGTAAGATGATTGCCTAGGAAGAATGAGACCCCAGGTTCAAACCCAATATACTGCTCCCCAAGAAGTATGTGTGTGCCTGTCTGTGTGTCTGTGCCCTGGTAGGATGACTGACTTAAAAGCAGTAATAGTCAATTGATTTAGTTGCTGATAATCCTACGATTGTACACATCTCTTGATCTTCTGAGGGATGTAAGAAATGATCCTGCGGTCATTATTCAGTGCATCACTTGCTAGGCCTGCTGGGCATCCGAGGGTCAAGAGCTCAGGCGCAGACAGTCTGATGAGAGGGATTGATAGCAGAGCCTGACTGAGCCGGTGCTAGAAGCCTAGTGTGATCCACCCCTCTGGGGCCTCTACTTCTGTCAAAGTCTGAGGCTAGTTAGCCAAAGTACATCCTTAGATTTTGTCAAGTCTGACGCTCTATCTCCTGGATTTGCATGTTTTATTGAAGAGACCCTTCTAGAAAGCTACAAATACAAAAGAGAAATAGTGGGTCTGGTGAGATAGATGCCTCAGGGTAAAGACAGCGGCTGCCAACTCTCACTTGCCCACCACAGCACAAGCACACACAATAGAAACATAAGTGTAATAATTTTTGAGGCATGGTTTTTCTGTGTAGCCTTGGCTGTCTTGTCCTCTGCCTCCTGAGTGCAGGGATTAAAGGCTTATACCATGTGCCAAGCATAATTATTTTTCTTTTTTGAGAGGGTAATCATGAAAAAAGATGAGTTAGTTACAGCTCAGCCTAGGTGCTCCTGCTCTGCCCATTGAAGGGAACGGCCCCACCTTTTTCTTAGTGCTCCTCTCTGGCATGGAAGGAGCACTCCTGGGCATCCCCACTTTGTCCAGCATTGGGACCAGAGCCTGGCTTACCTCACTCCTAGCCAATGTTTTTCACAATTTCTAATTTTTTCTTTTTCCTAATGAGAGTATTCTTGGCACTTGAAATATCAGTCATTTACGTTGCATTTGAGCCATCTGAGGAGGAGACTCAGATGTAATGTCCTGGTTTATGTCCCCAGGGCAGAAAACCACTGAAAATAGCTCTATTCATCCGAAAATAGACCTATTCATCCTCTCCCCTTCGTCTCTCCTTTCTTCTTCCCTCATTGCTGACTCCTCAAGACCTGGAGTCCGGGAGCCTGAAAAGAGAAATAGGGCTGGGTAAGAATTGCTGTCTCTTTAAGAGATGGAAGCAGGGGCTGTTGAGATGGGGCTTTTTTTGGTTTGCTGAGATTGGTGAGTGCATCCAAATGGTTCAGCTAGTGAGTTACCCACAGTTCATTTCATTGTGCTTGATTTGTTTTTTTGTTTTTGTTGTTGTTGTTATTGTTTCCTAAGTCAGAGTTTCTCTGTGTAGCTCTGGCTGTCCTGGAACTGACTCACTCTATAGACCAGGCTGGACTTGAACTTGGACATCCACCTGCCTCTATCTCAGTAGCACTGGGACTGAAGGTGTGCATCATCACCACTGACTGCTTGATTTATTTTTGCAGTGTTGTCATGGAACCCAAGGCTTTGTTAGGCCTGGGTTCTACCTAATGAGCTACGTTCCCAGCCCTCCTGTATACACGGTTGTTTATGAAGCACTTCTAACTGCTGTCCAACTGGTCTCCTTTAACCGAAGCTTGTAAGAGAGTGTGTTCTGGCTCCTACTTTACAGATAAGTCCTCTGAAACCCAGAGGGCTGACACCTTGGATGCTGTAACAGGATGGCAGAGCAAATGAGGAAAGGCTCGCTCGCATGCCCAGTATTCTTCGTGCTATCTGGGTATAGATCTTGTTAGGTGGACCCTTCCCATGAGCCTTCTAGGTTTCAGTCTAGGAGTCTAATGATAGAACCTCCCCCAGCGTGTGGGTAAGAGCTCCCTAGCCCACCCTCATCCCAGAGGCCCCATAAGTGCCTGCCACAGGCAAAAGCTGTCTCAGCTGGAAGAGAAGGCAGTGGTGCTCTGAGCTTTCCTGATGGCTCTTGAGTCAGCAAAGATACAAAGATCAAATGCAACTCCTTTCCATATACTGCTGCCCTGAAGCCGGTGGGTAGCCAGAACAGAGATAAGAACACTGACTTGGAGTCAGGTTAGTGTCCAGATATCCCCTTGCTGGCCAGCTCTATAACCATGGGCAAATCTGAACCTTAGTTTTATTATGTGTCAAGGAGAGACCACCATGCGTGTAATGTCATGTCATAAAGTTCTTGTGATGATTGCACTGGGTGATGAAGGTGAAAAAGATCTGGTCTAGGGCTGGGGAGATAGATTAGTGAGTGAGGTTCCATCCCAATTGCCCAGGGCCCACAGGGTGAAGAAGAGAACTGGTTCCTGCAACGCTGTCCTCTGACCTCTACATAAGAGTCCTTTAGGGCGGCAGTGGCACACGCCTTTAACCCCAGCACTTGGGAGGCAGAGGCAGGCAGATTTCTGAGTTCGAGGCCAGCCTGGTCTACAGAGTGAGTTCCAGGACAGCCAGGGCTACACAGAGAAACCCTGTCTCAAAAAAGAAAAAAAAAGAGTCCTTTAATAAATGCATGTAATTTTTTAAAAATAGAGACCCAGTCTAGCCACAGACATAGGACAAGATGCATCTGAGACTCTAGTCTTCTGTAGCATGCCTCAGCGTAGCTGGCAGTAACAGGCCAAAGCTGGTTTGCCTCCTCTGTTCTTGTAGACTCATACTTACTTGATGGTATCCTCCCCAAAGAGAATGGCTGGTCAGGCCTGGCTGTCACCCTTTTAGTTTTCCTGACCAGCACTTAATGAAAAGCACCCAGGGGCTCCTAGCTCCCTCCTCTGGTCTGTCTGTCTGTCTGTCTGTCTGTCTATCTGTCTCTCTCTCTCTCTCTTTCTCTCCCCTGTCTCTTTGTCTGTCTCTTAGGGCACATCTATAGTAATGTGTCACCATACCTGGTTTTTGAGGTGCTGAGGATCAAACTCAGGGTCTCTTGTATATTAAGCAAGCAACTGATCAAAATCCCCTAGCCTCCCTCCCTCTCTTTTCCCCTCCCTTCTTGCTACTGAAATCTTGCTGTGTAGCACAGGTTGGCCTTGAGTTGTAGACTTCCTGCCTTAGCCTCTCAAGTACTAGGATCACAGGTGTATGCCTCCATGCACAGTTCAGCCTCTGGTTGTATACTCCTGCTCCCTGGAACTGGGAAAAGTGACCTTTGAAAATTCGAGGCCGTGGCTACAAACTGACATGTCCCCTGTGGTGATCCTGTTAATTGTACAGCAGCTGACTGCCTCTGATAACCCGAGGCGGAGCCCTAATCAAATTGGGAAATTACTCAGAAAGTGTAGAGTTAATATAACAGGAGTTATTCACACAGACTCCTTAGTCAGGTGACACCAGGCTTGGAGAGCTGTGTTCCTGGGCCTCTATGTCTTGTCTCGAATGCATGGAGGTCTTCAGCGATGACTCTCAAGGTCTACTTGGTCATTGTGTGCTCAGTTTCCCTCTCTCAAGACTCAGACCATGTGCCTTGGAGCTCCCAACCAGATCTACTCTATCCCGTGGCCCATTTACTCATGCTGAACATATTTAACATCCAGAGAGGCAAATGCCCTGTCTCCAGGCCCCACCCGCCCACCCACACCCTTCCCCTGAGAAATCGCAAAGGAAGCACTGACTAACACAGCTAAGAGCTCCAGGGAAATTTTCCTTAGGACCAGCAGCCCAAATGGCAGCCCCTCTGCCCCACACGCCCAGCTTGAACTGGACAAGGGTTAGAGGCTTCTTGTCCCTCCGCTTTCCACAGGTGATGGCTAAGGAAAGAGATCTCTAAGGCAAAGGAGATGAGCGTGCAATCCTCAGAAAGAACAGAAAAAGAAAAACAAAACAAACAAACAAACAAAAAACCCAAAGAAACTGGTTTGTAACATATTTCAGAGAGTGGGAGTCAAATAGCCTGGGCTGAGACTTTGCCCCTGGCCCCCAATCTTGATTTTACACCAGGACCAGCCCCCTCTTCTAACACAAGACTGGTTTTGTCTGCCAAACCTGGCAGACACTGAGGGTTTGGGTAAGTGTGTGAGACTTACTTAGCAAGAAAGCAATAATGCAGATTCAGTAGTCATTTGGCTTGGGCAGGACCAGCTGAGGAGAGGGACACTGAATAAATAGAATGGGGTGGAAGTGGGCAGGTAGTTATCATCCGGGAGATTTTAATGGAGGTCGGGCCAGCAGGAGAGAGATCTTGCAGCAGTTCTAGGTTCAAGAGGTTCTTACAGAAAGCAGGCTGAGACTCATGCCATGGTGACTGTGGGTGAGTGGCTGGGACCTTAGGGACTCATATAGTCCTGGTTGATGCTCTAGATGCCAGGTCTGATTGCCAGCTCATATTCTGTCTGACGATGTGCAGATGGGATATATAGCCAGGTAATATATAGCCTTTGGATAAGGAGAATGTGAGCCTAGATATAGGTACCAGGGGAAGATGGAGGCTGGATAGACAGTTCTGCTATATATCAAAGGTCGACATGTTTACTCAACAGTCACCCAAGCTGGGCATCATGGAACATGCCGAATGGCAGAAGGATCACGTGAGTTCAAGGAGAGCCTAGTCTATACAGTGAGTTCCAGGTCAATCTCACTACACAGCAACACTGTCTCAAAAACAAAATAAAAGCCATGCAGCAGTGGTGCACACCTTTAATCCCACACTTGGGAGACAGGGGCCGGTGGATTTCTTTTTTCTTTTTTCTTTTTTTCGAGACAAGGGTTTCTCTGTGTAGCCTTGGCTGTTAGAAATCCACCTGCCTCTGCCTCCCAAGTGCTGGGATTAAAGGTGTGTGCCACCACGGCCCAGCGGCTTGTGATTTTTTAATGTTAATTTGTTATCAGTGTGTGTGTGTGTGTGTGTGTGTGTGTGTGTGTGTGTGTGTGTGCTTGCACCACAGGAGTGCAGGCTCCTGAAGCCAGAAGGGGACATCAGTCCCCTAGAGCTGAACTCACAGGCATTTGTGAGCCACCTGACATGGGTGCTGGAAACCAGGCTTGTGTCTGCTACAAGAGCAGCAGATGCAATGCTCTTAAGCACTGAGCCATCTCTCCAGCCTCTCTCAATCATTGTTTTTGAGGCTGGGTCCCCTGTAGCCCAAGCTGGCCTGGAACTCTCCATCTTCTTTTCTCCCTCCTCCCAAGTGCTAGGGTTTAAAGGCCCAGGCAATCTTTCCTTTGGGTGTCCCGAAACCTGCTTCCTTTGAAATCCCACGTGTACTCTCGGTCTGTGTTCTGGGTTGAAGGGGTGCTTCCTCCTTACCACCGTTTTTTGATTTTATCATCTCTGGGCCTAGTCTCCTAACCTTCTTTGTCTTTGCAGCCTGAAGAATCCTATTTTCCGTCTCTGACAGCAGCCATGGGAAGGTCTTTACTGCCCTTCTCTGACTCTCCTGTCTCTTTTGAGTCTCTGGAGATTCTAAATGGAACCGTACACAGCATTCCAGATCTGGCTGCATCATTTGCTCTCTGCAAGAGGATAATTCGTTTTGTTTCCAAAAAGCCTTCACAAAGGTCCCCGGCCGCTGCTGTAGGATCTTTGGCTGTGGCAGCATATTAAGCTGCTTGCTATCTTCTGGGAGCAGTAGAGAATCCTTCCTGTCCCTCTCCTGTCCTGTTCTGGCTCACAGCTTCTTGCCCACAGCTATCATCTAATGAGCAGAGTTAGGATCACTTTCCTCTCAGATGGAAAGCTGTAACAGAAGTCTACCTGCCTGCCTTTATTTATTTTTTTAGTCAGCTCACGTTGTTCCTTATGACCTAGAATGATTTGAGGGTGTCTGTGAAATTGAGCGTTTAATTAGTACATCCTTTCTTGTACAGTTTTTTTTTTTGGGGGGGTTTCTTGTTTGTTTGTTTGCATTAAGATTTATTTATTTATTTTATGTATACATGAGTGCACTGTCACTGTCATTGGATCCAATTACAGATGGTTGTGAGCCACTATGTGGTTGCTGGGAATTGCACTCATGACCTTTGGAAGAGCAGCCAGTGCTCTTAACCTCTGAGCCATCTCTCCAGCCCCAGCCCTTTGTTTTGTTTTGTTTTGGTTTTTTTTTTTTTGTAAAGGTTTATTTATTTATTATATGTAAGTACATTGTAACTGTCTTCAGACACTCCAGAAGAGGGTGTTAGATTTGTTATGGGTGGTTGTGAGCCACCATGTGGGTGCTGGGATTTGAACTCACGACCTTCAGAAGAGCAGTCAGTGCTCTTAACCACTGAGCCATCTCTCCAGCCCCTTTGTTTTGTTTTGTTTTGTTTTTTTTGTTTGTTTGTTTGTTTGGTTTTTTGAAACAGGGTTTCTCTGTATAGCCCTGGCTGTCCTGGAACTCACTCTGTAGACCAGGCTGGCCTCAAACTTGGAAATCCGCCTGCCTCTGCCTCCCAAGTGCTGGGATTAAAGGCATGCGCCACCACTGCTCAGCTTTGTTTTGTTTGTTTGTTTGTTTTTTAAGATAGTTTCTCTATATAGCCTTGGCTGGCCTGGAACTTACAGAGATCTCCCCAAGTCTGCCTACTGAGAGCCAGGATCAAAGGTGTGCATCACCACTGCCCAACTTCCTTGAATAATTTCTAACAGATCAGTTCTGCCATCCCACACTTAGACATTTTCCCACACTGTTTGTGTTTCCTTCCCCAACCCACTTTCCTTTCTCCATCCCCCACGTCCTCATGCAATGCTGAATGACAACTGATGTACAACCTTCTCACGGGACATTTTAACATCTAAAGTTCTGGGAACTGGCTTCCCTAGTGCTGCAGTAATTTTGTCTCAGTTTGAAAGAACTCTGAGAGGTCAGGTGCAATCTTCTTTTCCTGAAAACGTGTTGCTTGTCCTGTAGCTGGTTCGATTTCTTTTTTTCTTTTGGTTTTTTGAGACAGGGTTTCTCTGTGTAGCCCTGGCTGTCCTGGAACTCACTCTGTATACCAGGCTGGCCTCAAACTCAGAAATCTGCTTGTCTCTGCCTCCCAAGTGCTGGGATTAAAGGCGGGCACTACCACCGCCTGGCTAGCTGGTTCAATTTCTAAAGACCTCAACACAGGGACACATAAGTCACCTGGGGACTTAGGAAAATGCAGATGTGTGTGTGTGTGTGTGTGTGTGTGTGTGTGTGTGTGTTTGTGTGCGCGTGCGCACGCCTACTCACACGTGTCCTAAAGCTTGTATGTGTCGGAAGAAGCCAGATTTTGACATTACTATCTCCCTCTATCTCTACCCACCTTATTGTTTCAGACAAGGTCTGTCAGTGACCCTAGACTGGCTGGCCAGCAGGCCACAGTGACCTTCCTGTCTCCATCACCCCTCTTAGCACTGCTGCACTGAACTCAGGTTTATTATGCTTACACAGCAAGCCTTCTACCCACAAAGTCACGTCCACAGAGCCAAATGCAGAGTCTGGGTGGCCTGGTACTTTCCCAGGAGATTCCGATATGCGGCAAAATTTGAGAAGTATTGTCTTTTCACTTAACGCCAAAGTAAAGGATGCTAGAGTTACATAAAGTGCTGAGGGAAATGTAAAGGCTCAGGGCTGGAGTGGACAATGTGCCAGATGTGGAGACTGGACCGACAGCAGGTCGTTGAAGACCTGTTATCCCGGTGTTAGGGGGTCAGTTACCCGTGGTCCTCAACAGCACCGGGCTTTACTTCACGCCTCTCCCACCGCATTGCTGGGCTTCCCGGTGGCTGATTCCCCATGACAGGGGACATGAGGTGATGGATAAAAGAAGCTGGCATGGAGTCCAGTAAAAAAGGATTGGGACCTGTCTCTGAATGAGCCCAAGGATTCTGTACCATTCCTCAAACACTCATCGGGCACTGCTTCCCGTCAAGGACTGTGTTGGGACCCTGACATATGAGGGAGGCATGATTCTTGCCTCCATGAAGCTAATGGGATGAAACAGGCAATGGTCCTAATGGGGAAACAGTAGGAGTGTGCCCTGGTTATGGAGGAGGTCTGAACTTGAGCTTTGCAGGGATCGAAGACATTTTCCTAAGCTGTTCCTTGCTAGGTCTTTCAAGATGAGCAGCAGTTTTCCAGGAAGCTGTGGAATAGGAAGACGACAGCGACAGTGTCAGATATCCTCCTGTGGGGAGTAGAAGCAAGCCCCTTGGATAATTTGAGCAGAGGAGATATTATTTAGACTTGTGTTTTTTGGAGACCCAGGTGGATGGAAGAGGAAACTGGGACTGTAAAAGCCTGTGGGTGGTCCAGGCTAGTCTTAAACATTTTAGTGAGGTCAGTATTAGTAAGGACGAAGAGGAGACAGGGATGTAAACTCCACTGAAAAACGTTTGATGGTGACTGGCCATTCATAGGGGTGAGCGCGAAGCTGTGCTGAGGCAAGCCGCCAAGGGCATCAAAGTGGAGAGCTATACAAGAGAAATCAAGATGAGTTAATTCTGTGACAACAATGGGCTGGCTAGATGGAGAGACAGTCACCCAGGGTGCAGGGGGCTGTGGTGTGAATCAAGGATTGTCATCACCCAGGGTGCAGAGGACTGGGGTGTGAATCAAGGACTGCCATCACCCAGGGTGCAGGGGGCTGTGGTGTGCATCAAGAATAGCCTGCCTCTCCATGGCCCTTGCTCTCTCCTTTGTCTTTGTGACTGTACGGGCCTGATGTGAGGCTCCTGCCACTCCAACCATCCACTGCCATACCGCACAAGCCAGCTTCTGACCTCCCCACAGCCTACTTTTACCCCTGTCCTGCTCTGTTCCCAGTGACCTGATGCTCCAAGAGGGCTGCCCATTCTCCCCGCCCCAGTCTGGCAGCACCCCCAAGCTCTGAGAGCTCACCCGAAGACATGTCAGCTGGTTCCACTGGGACAAATTCCAGTGGGGAGACAGCCAGTTTATTCCAGTGGCTCAAGGTGATGTCAACCTTCCAAGAGGCCAGCAATGAGATCAGAGGGCCACTGGCTGCCTGAGGAAAGTGCCCTCTTCGTCCCAACAGTGACGGTGCATTTCAAGGAGTCACACTTCGTAGAAACCCATTTTTGTGTCAGCACTGGGTTTGGGAAGCACCTGCTGAAAGCACTGATTGGGGGCAGAGAGGCTTTCACACAGCATGGGTCTCTCAGCAAAGCTGGGAACATGAAATGCAGATCTCTGTTATTTTCTCATTGGTGGTCCAAGACTAGTTATCCTTCCTCCCTCTGTCCCCTCCCCTCCCCTCCCTCTCTCTCTTCATTTGTTACATGGGGAGATGAACAGTCTCCGATCTGAGATGTTCACTACGTTGAGGGTTCTATTTAGCACCTGACATTGTGCTCCCTGTGCTTGTGAGCTGTCCAGAAAGGAAGTGATGTTCTGATAGTGCAGATGTGAGGACCGAGGCAGTGCCTGGCTGGGTCTCCTGCTTAGTGGGCAGAGGCAGAGTCTTTTAGGTGGTGTCTAAAGCTGATGCAGCCTCTGAGGCCTCATTTTGTCCCCTGTTGCTGTGGAATCTCTCCCTTGGGTTGTTTTGATTTCCTTAGCAGCCCAAGATTAGCCCAAGGTTTCCTGCTGCCCCAGTGATGAGTTGTCTTCCTGAGTCAGGAACTACTCAGTACAGGGTTGGGCTACCCAGTGGCGGCCATTTCTCTTCCTGCTGCATGCCATCTGGGGCTCGGCTGCCAGGAATAGATTGCCACCCACCCTCCTCGCAGGCATGGTGACCCAGCAGCTCCTTGTCTCCATAGCAGAGATCAGGTGCCTTATATTCCCAAAGGGCTTCTCTCTTCTTTTCATCCTTAAGGATCCTGTTCACAGTAGAAGCTTTGTGCTCCAGCTCCAGGGACCAGAGGGGAAAACTCCATTCCCATCAGCGGCTACAAGGCTCCATCTGGATATGCCTTAAGTCTTCTCCTAAAAGGATCAAAGGGAAAGGAGCGGAGTCTCTGCTCTGTGGTCCTGCTTGGAGAGGACTTACAGAGTAGAAGCAGGAAAATCAGAAGTTCAAGTTATCCTTGGCTACATTACATAAAGGGATGGAGGGAGGAAGAGAACCAACCTATCTATCTATCTATCTATCTATCTATCTATCTATCTATCTATCTATCATCTATCTATCTATCTATCATCTATCTATCTATCTATCATCTATCTATCTATCTATCTATCTATCTATCTATCTATCTATCTATCTCTTTCTAAGACAGGGTTTTTCTGTGAAGCCCTGGCTGGCCTAGAACTTGCTCTTTAGACTAGGCTGGCCTTAATATTCACAGAGTGTTACCTGCCTCTGCCTCCTGAATGCTGGGGTTAAATGTGGGTCTTACCACAATCGGGCTGAAAATCTTAAACTGTCAACAGGCATGATGACAAATACCTGTAATCCCTGCACTCAGGTGGTAGAAACAGGAGGATTTCCACAACTTGCAGGCTAACCTGGCCTACAGTGTAAGTACCAGGTTAGACAACATTATTACATAGTGAGATTCCTTCTCAAAAAGCAAAGTAAAGGGCCGTATGTGGTAGTGCACATCTTTAATCCCAGCACTAGGGAGGCCAAGGCAGGCCTATCTCTGTGAGTTCAAGACCAGCCTGGTCTACAAAGTGAGTTCCAGGACAACCAGTGCTGTTACACAGAGAAACCCTGACTCAAAAAACAAACAAACAAACAAACAAACAAAACCCCAAAATCAAAACAGCCAAACCAATAAAGCTATGTTCTGGAACATGCTTGTAATCCTAGCGCTGTTGTCCTCCACAGCATAGAAGGTTTAAGGTTAGACCCTGTGACCAACAAACAAAAAGTCCAAAATTGAGATGGTATACACCTTTGTCAATCCCATCTTTGACCCCGCCCCCTCCCTTGTGTTCTCAGGCCATGGAAAGCAAGCTACTCATTGGAGGGCGGAACATCATGGATCACACCAATGAGCAACAGAAGATGTTGGAACTGAAGCGGCAGGAGATAGCGGAACAGGTAAGGCTGCTGGCTTCCGGTTCCCTGAAGCATATGACCTTGGGGTCATGGGTTGGGTTGCTTGGGGCCATAAGCCCTGATGGACTAGGAATCCTGGAATTATAATGCAAAACCCAAGCTAAGTCGCTTGGACTCCCTGGGTGTACCAGCTTGGGGTCTCTCTTTCGATGAAAGGAAGTGGCAGCTTCCCATGCAGTTAGCCTCCACAAGACTCCTGTGCCTTCACAGGGTTGTCCATTGCCAGCTGTGTGGCTGTTTCCTAAGTCATCGAGTTAGTTACCAATCAACTATAAAGGGTATGCCAGCTCTTAGGGCTAGGGCTTCCATGCACACAGGGCCACAGCTGACGAAGTTGTATTCACAGGATCTGAGAAAAGGGGACTGTGTCCATGAAAAAGTTAGGTGCTACAACAGGCAAACTGAGCCAGCCCCTGTGCTCCCGTATCCTCCCTCCCACTGGGCGTGGTCTTCTCTTGTGATCTCCTTGCGCTCCCTTCCTCTAGAAACGTCGTGAGCGGGAAATGCAGCAGGAGATGCTGCTCCGCGATGAAGAGACCATGGAGTTACGTGGTACCTACTCGTCCTTGCAGCAGGAGGTGGAAGTTAAAACCAAGAAACTCAAGAAGGTAAGATGCGCAGCGGGGTAAACAGGCCGCTGCCTAAGAGGGTGTGCCTCAAAGGTCCCTCCCCATCACTCAACCCCTGAGCTATACTGTTTGGGCTGTGGGGTCGGGGGCAGCCAGGAGACAGGCATCTGGTGTCAGGGTATCACTTCCAGTCTACAGTGTGGCCATCCTCACTCACGATCCTGGCTGACTTCTCTACTTTGGGAGTTACCAATGAATCCTAGTTTTGGTAGCTGGGTCAGGGAATGTGACGTGACTAAGGAGACTTTATGTCCACACCACACCAAGGGACAAGAATCTGTGGGGCTGGAGAGATGGCTCAGCGGTTAAGAGCACCAACTGCTCTTCCAAATGTTGTAAGTTCAAATCCCAGCCACCACGTGATGGCTCACAACCATCCATAATGAGATTTGATGCTCTCTTCTGGAGTGTCTGAAGACAGCTACAGTGTACTTACATATAATAGAAAAAAAAAAAAAAAGAATCTGGCCGCCTGGATCCTGCAAAAGTCATGGACATTTGTGACCTGAGATGGGGTCTAGGGGTAGAAAATTGCAGTGTGGCCGGGCGGTGGTGGTGGACGCCTTTAATCCCAGCACTTGGGAGGCAGAGGCAGGCAGATTTCTGAGTTTGAGGTCAGCCTGGTCTACAGAATGAGTTCCAGGACAGCCAAGGCTACACAGAGGAACCCTGTCTCGAAAAAAAAAAAAGAAAAGAAAAGAAAAGAAAAGAAAGAAAGAAAGAAAGAAAGAAAGAAAATTGCAGTGTGGACTCAGGGAAGAGTACCAGGAGGCCCCAGGATTATTGTTGTGGTCACCTCCAGCTGGCCAGACCTAGTCCTTATAGTGGTTACTAGTACAGCACTCAGCAGTTTGGAGGGAATGGGAGAGCCATTGCTGG
Source organism: Mastomys coucha (assembly GCF_008632895.1). Lineage (NCBI taxonomy): Eukaryota > Metazoa > Chordata > Mammalia > Rodentia > Muridae > Mastomys > Mastomys coucha. Next base: position 25,720,128 of record NW_022196912.1, read on the forward strand.
CTCTCATGCCCTTCCTTTTGAGTGGGTTATCTTCCCAACTCATTTAACCTCCAACCCTAACCATGGATCTCCAAAATGAGACAGGTTCCATGCTTTTTTGTTTGTTTGTTTATTTGTATTTATTTAATTCTTTTGGTTTTTTGAATTGAGACTGGTTTCTCTGTGTAGCCCTGGCTGTCCTAGAATTCACTCTGTAGACCAGGCTGGCCTCAAAATCAAGATACCCACCTGTTTCTGCCTCTCAAGTGCTGGGATTAAAGGTGTGAGCCACCACCGTCCAGCCTGGCTCTACTCTTTTTTTTGATCAGTTATGACCTTTCAGTTGGTATACATCTTATCTTTCTCACCTGTAAAGAGAGGGTGTCAGACTAGCATTCCCTCAGTTCTCTTTCTGTTTGAACACTCCATCATACACACATAATACATACATATATATACACATACACATATATACATATATATGTATGTATGTATATATGTGTGTGTGTATATATGTGTATATATGTATATATACACATATATATATGTATATATACACACATATATACACACACACATATATATACACATATACATATATATATGTATATATTGGAGAGAGAGAGAGAGAGAGAGAGAGAGAGAGAGAGAGAGAGCGCCATCCATGATATGGATGGAACTGAATCACAGGGAGGGACAACAGCAGCCCTTGAGATTGCCCATCCTGACTCATAGGGAAGAACAGCCATTTTGAGTTCAGAGCAGTATCCCCAGCCTCAGCCCGGGAAGCCCAGGCTTGGGTAACTGAGGCCTGACTGAACACCTCTGAGATACACTTGTGTATGTACAGCTCTATGCCAAGCTACAGGCGGTGAAAGCCGAGATCCAGGACCAACATGAGGAGTACATCCGAGTGCGGCAAGACCTGGAGGAGGCGCAGAATGAGCAGACCCGGGAACTCAAGCTCAAGTAGGGCTGGCTCCTCTTCTGGTTCTGGGTCCCCACAGTCTCTTCCCAGGGCCTCTGTGGAGAGTCTTCTGAAAGCCATAGTTTGACTATGCACTCACATGTCTGTGCCCCCCCCTTGTTTGCATTTCTGGGGTTTTGTTTTTTTTTTTTTTTTTGAGACAGGGTCCCACTCTGTAGCTCAAGTAGTCTTGAAACTTTCAGCTATCCCCCTGCTTCAGCTTCCCAGTTACTGTGTTAACACGTGTAGGCTATCCAGCTTGTATGTCTTTGGTGTTTTGGGCCTAAAGGTGTGATTCACAAAAGGGGGACATGGGTTGACATTTATTATTATTATTATTATTATTATTATTATTATTATTATTATTATTATTATTGAGACTGGGTTTCACTGAACATTACTACTACTACTACTACTACTACTACTACTACTACTACTACTATTATCATCATTATTATTATTATTGAGACTGGGTCTCTCAGTGAACCTGGAGCTCATGAGATTGGCCAGCTTTTAAGTAGTTCTACTTTCTCAACCTACTTTGATGGCTCCACCTCCCCCGTCAGAGTACATGCTGAGTGCTAGTGGAAAATAACCCTCAGGGCCCTGGGCCCATAGACTTTGCATTAGAAGCTGTGGTCTTCAAGTTCCATTATTGTGTGGCAATGGCGCCCCTTCCACCCTTGTTCTCCCCGCCTCTGTTTCCTCTGTGATGAGCTCTCTCCTTCCCTCCCTCCATTTCTGCCTTGTACCCACCGCCCCTCAGGTACCTCATCATTGAGAACTTCATCCCCCCTGAGGAGAAGAACAAGATCATGAACCGACTTTTCCTGGACTGTGAGGAGGAGCAGTGGAAGTTCCAGCCTCTGGTGCCAGCTGGAGTGTGAGTCCTCTGGCCATTTGTGGGGACCTAGGGACTTGCAAGCCTCTCCGGGGTCATGAGACCCTGTTGCAGAAGGACAGATGTTGGGGGCTTGGGGAGTGCATTAAGAGGTGGACATGGAGTATGAGTTTTGCCAGGATCTAACCTGTATGGGGTCTCCATGTAGGAAGTGGTCTGGATGTGAAAGGCTCCTGTAAGGGGGCGGGGGGGGGGGCTTGTGGTAGGAAGCGCTTCAGTCCCCAGTATAAAGGACTGGTTACTTCTGGTGGATACATGTGTGAGCTTTTGTTGGTTGCCAGAAATAGCAACAGTTGTTAATATTTGCCCAGCTCTGATGTGTACGAATACAGGCAGAAGGTAAGCCAGAGATTTCTGAGCTTGTGATCCGGAGGGAAAGACTGAGAAGTGTCATACCTGGGCACCACAGAGGCCCGATGCAGTCTTTCTAGCTTCTCAGCTGGGTGATTCAGCAATTCCACCTGTTTCCATCCCCGTAAGCTTGAAGTCTTTACGTGCAGCTGTATCAGTTAGCTGGGTGTGCAGCGCCCTCTGCTGGTAGCTGCATAGAACGAGGTGGACTATTCAAAGCAGACGGAGTGCCTCACTCAGCTGGACCAAATCTGTATACAGTGATGGAGGGACAGTACTTCTCTGGAGATTCTTTACTCTCTGTATCCTAGGGATGCTCCTGCCATGGATCCTCTTCCATTTCCAGAGCTGGGATGGAAGCTAGTACGAGGTCGGTAGTGTCTAAGTGCGTTACATGCCTGTTTAATCTGCTTCCTGAAAGGGTGACCCTACCCACCAGATTGATACAAATTGGTAATAGCAAATTTATGAATAATGGCTTTTTAGTGTTGGCACTTTGCCTTTAAGAAAAATCTATCTTTTTTGGATAAATGTGGTAGTGTACACTTTTAATCCCAGCACTGGGGAAGCAGAGGCAGGATTTCTGTGAGCTTGAGTCCAGCTTGGTCTACTTAGCAAAGTCCAGGTCAGCCCAGGACTGTATATAGAGATCCTATCACAAGCAAGGCAGCAAAGCAAAGCAAACATTGTCTTCTATTACCACATACAATGGTTATTTTTAGGAAGTTTCATACTGAGAGATTTTAATTCTATTATATAGGTCATGTTCATTTTTTCCAGTTCCCCAATTATGTAATTTACGGATGTTTCCCTGCCCCCAGCCCTGAGATCATTATTACATTTAAATGCCTGTTTAATCTGGAATTAAGAAGGGATATTTGATTGTTTTCATTTTTTTCTTGAGACAAGAGTTATGCAATGTCGCCAAGGCTGGCCTGAAGTTCACTGTGTAGGTCAGACTGGCTTTGAACTCCTGAGTTCAATCCTCCTGATTCCTGCCTTAGGAATGCCTGGATTACTTGCATGTGTGACATGTGCCCTGTTTAACTGAGGAAAGGAAACAAATGAGAACAGCATATGACATGTATATAAGACAGTTCCACCGTGAAACCCATTTCCTTGAATTCTAACTTAATATTATGTAAAAACGTATTTTATTTCTTAATGCCAATTAGTCACTTTCCTTCTTTTTTAAAATTTTATTTAAGTTTTTACTGCATTTAGTTGTGTGTTAGGAGCTAAGTGAGCATGACCTAACATTCATTTGAATGTCAGAGGACAACTCACGGAAGTTGAGTCTATCATGTGGGTCCCAGGGATTGAACTCAGGCTGCTAGGCCAAAGCACAGTGCATCCAGCTGCTGAGCATCTCACCAGCCCAAACTTCTTGGGTTTTTGTTTTTGGGTTTGGTTTTTTTGTTTTTGTTTTGGTTTGGTTTTTTTTGGTTTTTCGAGACAGAGTTTCTCTGTGTAGCCCTGGCTGTCCTGGAACTCACTCTGTAGACCAGGCTGGCCTCCAACTCAGATATCCGCCTGCCTCTGCCTTCTAAGTACTGGGATTAAAGGCATGTGCCACCACTGCCCAGCAAACTTCTTGTTTTAATGTATTATTATTGTGTGTGAATGAATGTGTGCATGCTTTGTGTTGGATGAGTGTGTGCATGCTTTGTGTTGGATGAGTGTGTGCATGCTTTGT
>NW_022196912.1:25724810-25737160 GCF_008632895.1 Mastomys coucha
GTGTGGATGAGTGTGTGCATGCTTTGTGTTGGATGAGTGTGTGCATGCTTTGTGTTGGATGAGTGTGTAGTCACATATGTGCTGTAGCATACATCTGGAAGCGAGAGGGTAATTTTGTGGAGTTGGTTCTTTTGTTTTGTTTTTGAGACAGGGTTTCTCTGTGTTTGTCCTGGAACTCACTTTATAGACCAGGCTGGCCTCATACTCAAGAGATCTGCCTGCCTCTGCCTCCCAGTGCCAGTATTAAAGGTGTGTTCTTTACGTTGTCTCTAGGGATCTAGCTTAGTCACAATGCTTTCATGGTATGTGCTTTTACCATTGAGACATCTCATTGGTCTCAGAAAAGCCACTTTAAATAATATTTAGGGGATAGCAAAATGACTCAGTGGATAAAGGTACCTGCCCCCAAGTCTGACAATCTGAGTTCAGTCCCCAGGACCCAGATGGTGGAGGGAGAGAACTGACTCCCACAAGCTGGCCTCGTGTTTGCTAGGCAAGCTGTTTAACAGTTGAGCTATTTCTCTATTCTCTCTCTCTCTCTCTTTCTCTCTCTCTCTCTCTCTCTTTTTAAGATTTATTTATTTATTTATTTAGTGTATATGAGTACACTGTCACTTTCTTCAGACACAACAGAAAAGGGCATCGGATCCCATGGTTGTGAGCCACCATGTGGTTGCTGGGAATTGAACTCAGGACCTCTGGGAGAGTGGTCAGTGCTCTTAACCGCTGAGTCATCTCCCCAGCCCCCATTATCTTTCTTAAGTGTGTGTGTGTGTGTGTGTGTGTGTGTGTGTGTGTGTGTGTTTGTCTTTGAACTGGGCACTCATGAAGGCAGGCTTGTACCTGTCTGAGCAATATTCCCAGCCCTTTTTGCCTTTTTTTATATAGTTCAGGCTGACCTTGAAATCCTGATCCTCCTGCCACCACCTCCCAAATCTGGGATTACAGGCATGAGCCAACATACTTAGTTGATTCTGTTTTTGAGACAGGGTCTCACTATGTAGCCAAGGCTAGCCTTGCTCCTCTGTCTCAGGCTTCCCAGGGCTGGGATTGTAGGAGTATGCAACCCCATACAATTGAGACAATTCTTAAAAAAAATATTTTTTTCCCTTTAGTTTAACTGAATTTATTATTATTATTATTATTATTATTATTATTATTATTATTATTATTTTGGTTTTTAAAGACAGGGTTTCACTGTATAACCCTGGCTGTCCTCGAACTCACTCTATAGACCAGGCTGGCCTTGAACTCAGAAATTCACCTGCCTCTGCCTCCCAAGTGCTTGGATTAAAGGCATGTGCCACTACTGCCCGGCTAGTTTAACTTAATTTTATGTTTTATATGTATGTGTGCTTTGCCTGCCTGTATGTCTATGCATCTTATGCTTTTTCAGTGGCCACAATGACCAGAAGAAGACACAGGGTCCCTGTGAGCCACTGTGTTGGCGTTAGAACCCATATCTAGATCCTCTGGAAGAGCAGTGGCTGGTGGTCTTAACTACCACTACCAAGCTGCTTTGCCAGACCCCATTCCTTGTTTCTTTTTATTGAAAGCTGGTGGTGTTAGAATAAAAAAAACCCAACAATTCCTCCTCCATATCCCAGCTGTGACTGTAAGTCCACAGAGAAGCCCAGACGGTGGGCTGATGGCAGAGGGGAGTGGTGGCCACCTCCCATCTCCCAGACTACATCTGTCCCCATGATCTCTGCTTTCACAACTGGAGCTTGGGACAGGGAAGGCCTTGAACGCAGGTTTTGGTGAGATGGGGATGCTCTGGAATCTGAGGCTGTGGAAGGACCCTCCCTCCTTTTCTTCCCAGACATCTCCCACAACTCACCAAACATGACTCACGCAGGGCTGAAAACACAAAAGCCCTGTCTCTCACCATTAGAGCATTGTTCAAGCTGTGGGCTGTCTTGCTTTGCTGAGGCCTGGGATATTCTGGGATGAGAACACTGAAGACTGACTGCACAGAGTGGAGAGACATTGTTTGAAACAAATTACCTAAGGCTGTGCTGTCCCTTAGGGAAAAGCTTTTGTTAGAAGCAGCTACCCTCCCTTGAAGACAGCACAAGAATCAGGCCCCTCTCCAAAGCAAGGGGTCATTGTTACCGTGGGACAATGTCTGGACATGGCTATGTCAGCTAATTTGGGAAGTCTTTTCTTCTTTTTGTCTCTTTTACCTTCATGGCTTTGGTTAAAGTTGCCTTGAGAACAAGGCTTGTGGACTATGCCAGTTTGTGAGCATGCCTGTTTGATTTCTCCTTTATTTTGCTTTTAGGGATAGAGGTCAAACTCAGTGATAGGGACTTAGCTAGCATGTTTGAGGGCCTGGGTCCAATTCACACACCCCCAAAACACCTTACATTTTAATCACATTTACAGACAAAGTGCCTTCTAAGGGTTATATATTTGGCAGAGGCTCATGGTACCGAGCTTACAGTCCACGGAGTTATATTGTGACTTTAGCACTTTGGCCTCTGCAGGCACAGTTGTGATAAATTCTTTGCAAAGTCATCACGGTACAGTTGAAGGACACTGGACTTGGATTGAAAACATTTTGAATTTGGGGTCTGATGAGATGGCTCAGTGGGCAGAGGCACTTGCTACCAAGTCTGAGGACATGAGTTCAGTTCCTGGTACCCACATGGTAGAAAGAGAAAACCAGCTCGCACAAACTCCTCTGATCTGAACACGAATGCCTTGGCACACATGCATTACATGTGTACTCATGTGTGCACACACAATGCATAAATTAAAATAAATTAAATGTAATATGTGCATATATATCTATGTATTTAATTTTGAAATTTGGTGTCTACTTTGTCACATGAGAAAATGGTTTGGCTTGACTTTGTTTTAAAGACCAATCTTAGTATATTGCTCAGGCTGGCCATCAAAGGACTCTCCTCCCCTAGCTCCTCAGACAGCTGGTATAACAGGCACATGCTACACCATCAACTTTGAGAAACTTCTGTTATTTTTTTTACTCATTTAAGTTGGCCTCTCACTCTAAAGCCCTGGCTGGCCCTGAATGTAGCATGTAGCTAGGTTGACCTTGAACTCCTGATCCTCCGACTCCCCAGTGCTGTAGATATATATGAGGGTGTGAGACACCACCCCCACACGCCCATCCTTGTCCCAGCCATAGAGGAGCCAGTCTACAAACATTCGCCATGCCATCATATTGATGAAGATGCCAATCTCCTGAGTCACAGGCTGGCTTCAGATGCCCTTCACCTTCTGAGTCTCCTGCTTCTACCTCCCAAATGCTGAAAGCATATGCCTTTGGCACCATGCCTGTTTTGTACAATGCTTAGGATCAAACCCAGGAGTTCATGCATGCTAGGTACACACTCTACCATCTGAACTATAGTCCCACTCTCCCCTCTTTGTTTTCATATTTTTGAGGCAGGGTCTTCTGTAGACTAGGTTAGCCTTAGGCTCATTTCGTAGCCAAGGATGACTTTGACCTCCTCATCCCCCTGCCTCTGCCATCCAAGCACTTGGACATAAACGTGAGCTACCATACCTAGTTCCAGGTTCGCCAGAGCATTCCTTCCTCACCACATGAGGGAAGAAGGCTAAACTGGGTTTGTTGCAGAGGCAACATTATTTATTTTTAAAATCTTGGTAAAAAACATTCCCCAGGTCGTATGCTCACAGCTGTAATCTTAGTACTCTGGAGGCTGAGATAGGAAGATTGCCTCATGTTTGAGGTTAGTCTGGGTTGCTTTGAAAGTTCCAGGCCAGCCTGGGCTACAGTAAGACCCTGTCTCAAAAAAAGTGTCTGTATGATAGGGGGTGGTGGTGAGATAGCTCATCTTATGAAGGTACTTGCTAGCGAGCCTGATGCCTGCATCTGGTCCTCAGGACCACACTGTAGGAGGAGAGACCTCCTCTCACCTCCACACTGGAGCCATGGCATTTGTGCCCTTACCCCCAAATAAATAATTTAAAAATGTTAAAGCTTCCAGGTGGTGGTGATGCAAGCCTTTAATCCAAGCACTCAGAAGATAGAGGCAGGTGGATCTCTGAGAGTTTTTGGCCATTCCAGTCTACAGATCGAGTTCCGAGACAGCCAGGGCTACACAGAGAGACCCCTTCTCAAAAAGCAAAAACAAACAAACTTTAAGTCAAACTCTGCAGGCTTGTGAGAATTGAGAGGAAGGGGACATTGAGGTGCAGACACATGGGGAAAGGTGGGCAGGTGAGCTGAGGAGAAAATGGGGCCAGACACAGAAAAGTCCCATCTGCTGCACAGGGTGTGTATGGAAGATCAAGAATGGCATGTCCAGGGATGCTGGATGCCTTTTTCAGAATAAGAGAAGAAAGGGGTAGCAGGGAGCTGGAGAAACGGCTCAGTAGTCAAAAGTATATGCTGGCTGGGAAGTGGTGGTGCACGCCTTTAATCCCAGCATTTGGGAGGCAGAGGTAGGCAGATTTCTGAGTTCGAGGCCAGCCTGGTCTACAGAGTGAGTTCCAGGACAGCCAAGGCCACACAGAGAAACCCTGTCTCAGAAAAAAACAGAACAAAACAAAACAAAACAAAAGTATATGCTGGTCTTACAGAGAATATGGGTTTGAGTCCCAGCACCTGAGTCAGGCAGCTTACAATGCCTTCCTGTAACTCCAGCTACACACATACACATACACACATACACACACACACAATTTAAATCTCTAAGAGAAAAGAGAGTGACTAGAAACAACTGACAATGAGAACAGTGTCCACCTTTGAGATGGAGCACATGGTTAAGTTTCCATTTTATTATTAGTTTTTTTATATGGGCATTTTGCCTGCATGAATGTCAGTACCACTTGTGTGCCAGCTGCCCACAGACGCTAGAAAAATGGCATTGGATTCAAGGGAATTGAAGTTACAGATTGTTGTGAGCTCCCATGCAGGTGCTGAGACTCAAACCTGGGTCCTCTAGAAGAACAGTGAGTGCTCTTTATCACATTTGTCTCTCTAGCCCTCTTCTATTAAATTTAAAGCCATGTTTTCATGTAGCTCCTGGACTGTCTGGTGGACCTTGAATTTGTTGTGTAGCCAAAAATGATCTTAAACGTCTTCCTGCTTCTGCCTCCTGGGTGCTGGTATTACGGGAGTATTCTCCCTGCCTGGTATATGTATGTGGTCCTGAGAATGGCACCTAGAATTTTGTCCATTCTAAGCAAGTATTTTACCAACTGAGCTACAACCCCAGCCCCAGGGGTAGGGTTTTAATATTAAAGAGAAAGTTATGGTGTTAGTCAATTTGAGAGGGTTCCTAGGAGCCTGGGACCTGTTGAATGTATTTACTGTCATTCTGGGTCTTTTGGAGGTGTACCCCAGCTCTGAGCTATCAGCCATAGACTGTTTATTACATAGGGATTGATCCTGAAAGTAGGCCTGAACCCGGTGGTAGTGGCACATGCCTTTAATCCCAGCAACTGGGAGGCAGAGGCAGGCAGATTTCTGAGTTTGAGGCCAGCCTGGTCTACAGAGTGAGTTCCAGGACAGCCAGGGCTACATAGAGAAACCCTGTCTCGAAAAACCAAAGGGGGGGGGCTGGGCAGCAAAGGGAGTAGTAGGTGGATGACTGGGTCCCAGTTCTAGACTCCCTTCCCCCAGTCCCTTCTTCCCCATGCATGCCACTCAGAATAACCCTGGCAGCTTTACTGGGTCGGACTGCCAGTTCCCACTGACCCACTGTTCTGTCCACCTAGCCCTGAGCGTGAGTTCTCAAAGGCTCTCTCTGGCCCCAGCATGTCCCACATGTACTCTTGAGAGATAGGTACAGAGTCATAAAATGAGTACTTGGGGAAGTTCAGATTTTTGAGGTTGCTAATTGTATGACCTTAGATACAAAGGGCACTTGGCTTTTCTAAGCCTGTCTCCCTGTTTCATCTATACCTTAAGAGCATGCTAGAAAATTCAAAGAGATGTGGAGTGTTCCTTCTCATTGATAATTACTTCCCTGATGTTCCCACTTTCTTCTCTGTGGGATGATGATGCAGTTCTACCTTTGTGCAAGGCTGTCACTAAAGCTGCCTCTCTGGCACCCAGCCTCTCTAGCTTTCTACAGCCCCTGGGGACAAAAGGCAAGTTGGGGAGGAAAGGATTTATTTAGCTTATACTTCCAGGCAACAGTTCATCACTGAGGGAAATCAGGACAGGAACCTGGAGGCAGGAGCTGATGCAGAGGTCATGGAGGAGTGCTGCTTACTGGCTTCCTCCTCATGGCTCACTCAGCCTGCTTTAGGACCCAGGACCACCAGCCCGGGGATGGCCCCACCTACAATGGTTTGGGTGCTCCCTTCATCAATCACTAATAAAGAAAGCCCTATAGGTGTGCCTATGGCCCAGTCTTGATGAGGCATTTTCTCAATTGTGGTTCCCTCCTCTCCAGTGACTCTAGGTTGTGTCGAGTTAACACAACTAGCCCGCATGGAGAGTGACTGAGGAAAACACTCAATATCTACCTCTAGCCTCCACACATGCACACACACACATGCGTACACACAAACACACACACACACACACACACACACGCACGCAGTGCATACACACCCATGCAGTGCATATACATACCCATGAAGTACACGCACACACATGCAGTGCACACACACATGTAGTGCACACACATGTAGTACACAAATATGCACACACACACACATACACACACACTCGCTGCACTGAATGTAACTTCTCATTCCTGCTGCAGAATGTAACTTAGTCTTGGGGTTTCTGTACAGCCAGTTTTATGCAAGGACAGAATGTCCTGTCTGAGACTGACTGTGGCTCCTTCTGTCTTCTGCCTTCCAATGCCACCTATTGAATTTTTTTATTGCTCATTTTATTTGTATTCGTACTTGAGCTGGCAGATGGAGTTAATCTGCAGCCCTGTGGTAGCCCTTGCAATGTGCCATGCTGTCTTCTTGAATTCCAGGAGTTCTGAGGGGATGGCATGTTGGAGGCCAGGGATAGTAAGCTACTTTCCAGGGTGACCAAGATGTAAGGGGATATGACAGCGTTCAAACCCAGCTCTTGTCTCACCCCAAACCTACGCCCTTTGTTTTTGTTTGTTTGTTTATTTGTTTTTGTTTGTTTGTTTTGAGACAGGGCTTTTCTGTGTAGCCCTGGCTGTCCTGGAACTCACTCTGTAGACCAGGCTGGCCTTCAACTAAGAAATCTAGCCGTCTCTGCCTCCCAAGTGCTGGGATTAAAGGCGTGCGCCACCACCTCCCTGCAAGTGTGTGGTTTTTTGCATGTATATATGTGCACCTATGTTCATGCCTGGTATCCTCAGAGACCAGAAGAGGATGTTTTGATCCCCTGGGATTGGAATCAGACAGCTGGCATGGATCAGGGTCCTTTGCAAGAGTGTAAGTGCTTGTACCAGTGCACTAAATATCCAACTCTACCTTTGTTGGGAAAGGTAAACCAAGCAGACTTAGAACTCACATCTGTCTGTTTCTACCTCCTGAGTACTGGGATTAAGAGTGTGCACCATCAGCACTTGGGAGGCAGGCAGATTTCTGAGTTCAAGGCCAGCCTGGTCTACAGAGTGAGTTCTAGGACAACCAGGGCTACACTGAGAAACTCTGTCTCGAAAAACAAAAACAAAAGACAAAAGACAAAGTGTGCATCATCACACCCAGCTACCTTATTTTTTAATCGTTATTTTGTGTGTCTATGAGTGTTTTGCCTACACATATGCCTATGTACTACATTCATGCATTGGGGGCCAGAAGAGAGCATCAGATTCCTTGGGACTGTGGTTGCAGATGGTTGTGAGCCATTATGTGGGTCCTAAGAATGGAACTCAATCCTCTGACAGAGCAGCTAGTGCTCTTAACCCCTAAGGTAGCCCTTACCTTATCTTTTGAGACAGGGTCTATGTCTAAACATGGAGTTCACCAATTAAAGTAGACTAACTGGTGAGCAATCTTTGAAGATCTTTCTATTTCTGCCTCCCAACTCTGGGACCACAGCAGTTATCACTCCGTCTAGCTTTTACATGTGTACCGTCTCAAAACAAAAGGCAAGTCTGGCATTCTCCATTTCTCTTTATTGTGTGTTTGTCTGTCTGTTCCTTTGGTTTTGTTGTGCTAGGGACTGAACCTAAGGCCTTGAATATGGCAGGCAAGTATTCTAGCACTGGGATAGATCCATAGCTCTCTCTTTGTTTGTTTCTCACCTTTTTTGGTTGTTTTAGACAAGATCTTATGTAGCCCAGATTGATTTTGAACTCTTGATTTTCTTGCTGGGATCAAAAGCATGTACTACCATATCTGGCCTACTTTAGCCATTTTATTGTTTTAACTCTTATGAGTGACATGGAAAAGCAGACCACCAGTCATCAATGTGTGTATGTGTGTGTGTGTGTGCTGGAGTACACATTACACGTGTGCACATCCTGTGGAGATAAAAGGATAACCTCAGGTGTCATTACTAAGCACCATCCACCTTTTGTTTGAGACAGAGTCCCTCACTGGCCTAGAGCTGACCAATTAGGCAGGACTGTTTGGGGTCTTCCTGTCTTTGTGTCTCTAGAATGAGGGTTATAAGTATGTGTAAGATCATGCTATCCCTTTTTATTTTTACCTGGTATCTTAGGCAGTGTTCTATTGCTTTGAAGAGACACCATGACCACAATAACTCTTTTAAAAGAAAGCATTTAATTGGGGCTGGCTTACAGTTTCAGAGGTTTAGTCCATTGTCACCATGGTGACAAGCAGCCAGACAAGGTGCTATGGAAGCAGCAGAGGGTTCTGGCATCTGGATCCACAGACAGCAGGAAGAGAGTACCATTGGGCTTGGCTTTGCCTTTTGAAAGTTTCAAAGCCTGCCCCCAGTGACATACTTCCTTCAACAAGGCCACACCTCCTAATCCTTTCAAACAGTGCCACTCCCTGGTGACCAATCATTCAAATCTATGAGCCTTTGTCATTCAAATCTCTGCAGTAGGCTCTGAGGATTAACCTCAGCTCCTCATCCCTTTTATTGTGAGAGAGAAAAATTAGAGTCATAAGAAAGATAAGGCCAGGCAGTGGTGGCCCACGCCTTTAATCCCAGCACTTGGGAGGCAGAGGTAGGCAGATTTCTGAGTTCGAGGCCAGCCTGGTCTACAGAGTGAGTTCCAGGGCTACACAGAGAAACCCTGTCTCGAAAAAAAACAGAACAAAAAGCAAACAAACAAAAAGAAAGATAAGATATGTTGATTCCTTATATTATACCACATTAGGTTGTAAGGTTGTATTAGAACAAGAAAGTTGTAGAGCCCAGAGTGCACAGGGCCTCCCAGCTACCTGGTAATAGTACTAATGATGCCATTTACTCAGGGTTTGAGGAAATCCCTTGTAATCCAGCGTGGTGTTTTAGGACTCTAATCCTAGCATTTGGCAGTTGAGGCAGGAGGCTCAGTAGCTTAATATCATCCTCAGCTATGTAAGTTCAAGGCCTACCTGGGTTGCATGAGACCCAATCTCAAAACAGGTTAAAAGCCCACTAAACGAACAATGAACTCTTTCTAATATCCCATTTCCCTACAGGAATAACAGCCAGATGAAGAAGCGTCCAACTTCTGCAGTGGGCTACAAGAGACCTATCAGCCAGTATGCTCGGGTTGCCATGGCAATGGGGTCCCATCCTAGATACAGGGTAAGAAGCTGGGACGTAGAAACCAGGAAGGGAGAGAAACCCAAGGAGAAGGGATGCTTACAGCTTGTGTTTCCTCTTAGTATCTGTTGGGGTTGGTCTTGTGTGCTGTGTAGTCAGATGCTGAGTTCTGTGCCCCAAGATAGGTTGCAGTCTGGACATGGGCATTGTGTTGACCAGTATGACCCCACTCATTTATGACTGGATAATAAAAGGCTAGAGGCTGTGACTGGACGGGAGAGGAAGGTGGAACCTGAGTTGGGGGTGTGCGTATCTCAGGTAGGGACCAGGAGGAGAAGGAAAAAGATAAGGGAAGAAGGAGGTGGCATTGAGGCAGGGTGGACCATGAGGATAGACCAAGAGTAATATGTGGTCAAGAGAAAACCACCTTGAGGACACACATAGAGCAGAGCAAACAGAGCAAGACTTGGCTGGCAAGTAACACAGGGGCTATGGCTGGAATGTACGTTAGAATAGCTCAGAACCTGCCAGTTTAGGATTACAGCTCATTAATAAAACTTTATCAGGGCCGGGTGGTGGTGGTTCATGCCTTTAATCCCAGCACTTGGGAGGCAGAGGCAGGCGGATTTCTGAGTTCGAGGCCAGCCTGGGCTACAGAGTGAGTTCCAGGCGAACCAGAAAAACCCTGTTTTGAAAAACCCAAACAAACAAACAAACAAAAACCTATATCAGGTTTGTGTCTTTTATTCAGGAGCTATATGGGCTAGAGTGGAAGAAGAACCTTCCCAGAGATTATTTTTATAGTATCCCAACCTATTGTGGTACTTAGACCCAGTGCCTAGAAGGTACACTGCTGCTCACCTCTGATGTATTATTTTATCACAGGCTGAAAATATAATGTTTTTGGAACTGGATGTGTCCCCACCGGCTATCTTTGAGATGGAATTTTCTCATGACCAAGAACAAGATCCACGGGTACTACACATGGAGAGGCTCATGAGGTTGGACAGCTTTCTGGAAAGACCTTCTACGTCTAAAGTGCGAAAGTCGAGATCCTGGTTAGTATAACCATGTTCAGAGTGAGCCCTGGACTTAGGAAGTGGGACTGCACTGATTGGTCAAGGCTGAAGAGAATCTGAGTGGCAACCAAAGAGTGCATGGGGAGCAGAGAGGGGCGGTGAGGAGGAGGAGGAGGAGGAGGAGGAGGAGGAAGCTTTAATTTCCGTTCTCTGGTTTCCCTAATCTTTCCTTTGGTTCCTCTCATTGCCTCTCTACAGGTGCCAGAGTCCTCAGCGGCCTTCTCCACCCTCCACAGCTCATGCCTCCATGGCCTCTGCTCCTCTGCACCCTGCAACAGTGGTAGACCATGACTGATACCCCCAGTCAGGCTGTCCACCATAAAGACTCCTAGGACAGGGTAGCCATCCCTGGCTCATCCCATCTGATGCTTGGTGCGCGAACGTGTGTGTGTGGTATGTATGCATGTGTGTGTGTGTGAACTAGTGTGTGTACTAGTGTGTGTGAAGGGGCAAGAAACTGGCAGGTGGTGCCTCTGCCTGTTCTCTGTGTCTCCTTTATTTAATTCATGTTATTTATTCATGGAGCTTGGTTAGTGAGAAGAGATCCCCTCGCTTGAGCTGCCTGGTCCTGCTGTGGCCACAGCATAGCTTCCTGTTCTCCTGGCTGGGGGGAGAGCTCAGTCAGGCCCCAAGTTCCTCAGTCCGCTGCCCCCAGGAGGGAAGATGGCTAGTGCCTGAGGAGACAGTGCTTCCTTTACCCGTCCACACTTTCCATCTTCTTGTGTGATGGTGAGCAGCCGCTGACGCTTTCTGAGGCTGGGAGACTGCTGGTGTCCACTGAGGGCGAGAGGTGTCCTAATGGTGTTGGGCTTGTGCTCCCGGTGGACTGAGCCTGGCTCTGCTCTTTCTGGGCCCTAGGCACTTCCAGCCTCCAGAGCTCTCTCCCAAGGACTTTCAGTGGCTAAGACTCATCCCGGGCTCTCCAAGCCTTGGCAGGAACTCGTGGCTTCCCCAACTCCACTTCATTGCCAGCCCTCTCTGCCCTTGGATTGGGACTTGAGAACCAAACAGTTGTTGCCACCGTGAGACCTGCAGGAAATGGAACAGTGTGGAAAACACACGGACTGCCATCAGGGGCAATCTCTCCTCGGTTCCCTTCTCTTCTCCAAGAAGCTCCTTCGGAGAACAAACCATCAGACCACCTCTCCTCATGGGAGGTGTGGCTTCTTCCTGCTCTGATCACTGTTCCCTGAAGCTGTCAGGTCTCGGTCCACAGTCGAAAGAATCAGTGTCATTTTGCCCCTTACTAAATGCAGATAACAAAATCCTTCGCTTTGTGCCTCCAGTTAATACAAGAAACAAACCCAGGCCCAATCTTTGCCAGATTGACCTTTTACCCCGATTTCTTAGTCACGTCTTGGGGGAGGGGCACTATTTTGTTGAAAGATCAATCCATTCTTTACTACTTGTGTGACTTGGTCCTTTCTCACCTTCCTTTGTGACCACCCCAAATGTCTCCGGGTATTGCAAGTGATAAGTAAATTTCTATTTTAAAAAGTTAATTTTCATTGACCTTTATTTTTTACATGCAAGATAAAACATATTTTTTTAAGATTTATTTTTATTATTTTTAAACCATGTGTGTCTGCGTACATGAATGCAGAGGCCAGAGGCATGGACTCGCTGGAGCTGGAATTACAGGTGGTTGTGAGTCACCTGAC
>NW_022196912.1:25737353-25748212 GCF_008632895.1 Mastomys coucha
TTTTTTTTTTTTTTAAGGTGTAGTCCTGGCTTGCTACTAATGTTCACTTGCTCTGTGGCCTACCCATGCCTCAAAATTGCTGGGATTATAGATGTGAGCTATGATACCCAGTCTTTATTTTTTATTTTTTTTAAAGATTTATTTATTATTATATGTAAGTATGTGTAAGTAACTGTCTTCAGATCTCTTTACGGATGATTGTGAGCCACCATGTGGTTGCTGGGATTTGAACTCACAATCTTCGGAAGAGCAGTCAGTGCTCTTAACAGCTGAGCCATCTCTCCAGCCCCCCCCAAGTCTTTATTTTTAAAATGTCTTTGTGTGTGTATATATATATATATATATATATATATATATATACAATTATACACAATATATATATATATATATACACAATATATATATATATGCAATTCCACAAAATTGTTTGGAGTCACTCAGGTTGAAGTAGAAGAATTGCCAGTGATGATAGCCCATTCTATAAACTGAAACCTTGTTTAAAAAAAATTGCAAAACTGGATAGATGGTTCAGTGATTAATAACACTTGCTGCTCTTCCAGATGGACCCAAAGTAGGTTTCCAGAATCCACATCAGGCGGCTCCAGGGGATCTGGAACTCTTCTATGGCTTCTGCAGTGTCCTACACACACATGAACATATCCACCTACAGATACAGACATATACAACTAAAGATGAAATAAATTGCTTGCAATTGGGTTTAAACTGAGTTTGGTAGTGCATGCACACCTTTAATCCCAGCACCTTTAATACCAGGAGATAGAGGTAGACAGATCAGGAGTTCAAGGTCTCCCTTGACTCCATAGCAAAAAAGAGAAAATGAAAATTAAAAAGTTTAAATTAAAACCATCCAGTTCTAGCTGTTCTACAACTAACTTGGATTCCTTCCCTAATTGTGTTTCTGATATGCCTCTAAGGAAAAAAAAATCCACAGTCCCCTATTTCTGCTGTTTTGTGTTGCTTTGTTTTATTCTGAGTCAGGGTCTCTCTATGTGGCCTTGGCTGGCCTGGAACACACTGTGTAGACCAGAGTGGATGAAATTTGCAGCTATTTTCCTGCCTCTGCCTCCAGAGTGCAGGGATTACAGGTATGTATCACCTTGCCTAGCCCCACATCTAATCTTTTCCAAGTCCTGGAGCTATTCAGAAGCTGCTGCTGAGCACAGTTTGTTGTATAAGGAACAGTAATTTCTGCTGTCAACATTTAACAGTTTACTACGTAATTATTACTTGAGTGTAAAATTAAGTTGAAAAATTAAGAAATTCTCTTAATACTAAAAAAAATCATACTGCCATATATATTGACTTATTTTCAAGATGTATATATGTTGACTTATTTTCAAGATGGTGGGTGGTGGTGGGTAAATTCAGTGAAAGAAAACAGGGAGTTAGGATTTCAAGTGCCCTAATATTGGGCGTCCCCTTCCCTGACTTATGAGCAGGTCTTCTACTTATGTAAGGCATGAAGCTGACAGATCTGCCAGAAGTTTTGTGTGGCAAAGGGCAGCAGGCCGTTCACGTCCCTTTGGGAAACAAGCCCTTCTTGCACCAGTAAGATCCTGTCTAAGGAGCTCTGACTCCACTATTGAGCTTTCTACTGTTCTACTGGACTGAATGGCTGAGCCTTCCGGTTGCCTGTCCTTCAAGGTTTCCATCAGAGCCCTATGATTATTTGACACTCAGGATTCAGATCAGAGGAATGGCTTTCTCTAAGACAGGAGCTGTGTGTAGAAGTCTCCCTATGTGACCTGGGCATTGAGGGACATCCCCCTGACCTCTCTGTCATTTGTAGATGAAGCTGCATGAGTCACTCCTTTCATCACTTGGACACATTGGCCACACATTGTCTGGTTCACTACCTTCACAGTCTTATAGCACAATATACCCCACTTCAGCACTGCAGCCAAAGGCTGGGCCCAAGGTGTGGTCAAGGAGGTGCTCCTGCCTGTGGTGTTGTACATGTGTGTTTATGTGTGTGTTTATGTTTACCTGTACAGGGGGCACTACACTCAATGTAAGATACCCTGGGGATAGGGCTACTGGAGGTGGCTGGATCTCAGTCTCTGTCTCCTTTTTTTCTTTTACTGTATCAGACATTTGATTGACAAAGTAAGGGCCTTAATTAGGATCAAATTTCCATGTTTGTTGCTATGACCTTTAATTAAAGTTACACACAGTGGCCCATTCTTGTCACTCTATACATATGGGACATACCTGGGACATATATAATATATATATATAAATATATATAAAGCACTAACCTCTGTCCCCTTGGTTTAGGATGGAGGCCTTTCTGTTAAGTGGAAATGCACCCTAGCTTGGTGCTGCCAGCAGCCTGCAGGCCCCAGCCCTGTTGAGATTAACACAGTTGACAATAAAGGAATGAGTATCATTGTGGAGTCTCTTGCCTGCTTCTCTCCCTTTGCCCCTTCCATCCTGCATTCTCCTTTTCATGTTTGCCTCTCTCTCCAGCTTTTTCAGTAAGGGCTCAAAAGTATTTGGAGCTCTCCCCCTCCCCCCGCAGTGATCAGAACATCGGAGAAGAAATAACTGCTCATGAAAGGATGTCTGTAGAGCTGGTGGATTAATTTAGCTGTTAGGGGCTTGCATGGCATGTTCAAGACAATGTTCCATTTCTGGCATGGGAAGAAAGAAAAAGATAGTAGATAGGCTAGGGCTGGTAAGAGAATGCAAGTGGGCAAAGTGCCTGCTGCCAAAGCTGGCAGCCTGATTGGATTCCCAGGGGCCATACATGGTATGGAGAGACAACTGATGCCTACAGGTTGTCCTCTGATCTCCATAACTGTGGCATAGCATGGGCACCCACACCCACACATACATGCTGTAACATAAGATCCAAATTGAGAGTATTTGAATTGAGGGAGGCTAAAGGGAAAGGGCCCAGTTAGTAAAGTCATGAGTAGTTGGGACTGGATCCCTAGGACACACACAAAAAAACAGATGCCCAGAGCAAAGCCTGTGATTCCGACACTAGGGGAGTGGGGGAAAGGGGATCCCTGAGGATTAATAGTTAGTCCAACTGAAAATGTAGCTCCAGGCTTAGTGAGAGATTTTCTCTTTTAGATTGCATATTTATCGCCGGGTGGTGGTGGTACATGCCTTTAATCCCAGCACTTGGGAGGCAGAGGCAGGCAAATTTCTGAGTTCGAGGCCAGCCTGGTCTACAGAGTGAGTTCCAGGACAGGAGGGCTATACAGAGAAACCCTGTCTCGAAAAACAAAAACAAACAAACAAAAAATTGCACATTTATCTACATGCCTGTTTATTTATTTATTTTGCTCCATGTCAAGGCGTACATTTGGAGATCAGAGGACAGAGTTCTCTCTTACCATCTGAGTCTCAGAGATTGAACTCAGGTAGCTCGGCCATTTTACCAGCCTGAGATTCATTCTCAGAAAGGAAAAAAGATTTAGGAAGATTCTTTTGGCCTCTCCATACATGCACATATCACTCCTCTCACATACACAAGATGAAGAGACAGAGAGAATATGAATGTGAATTTATCTTCCCAGGAGGTAGAAATGCTCTCCTGGGAGGTCTGTGCCAGGGCTGTGGAGCAGCTGCTCACAGTCTAGAATAGCAGCCCTCAGTCCCTTAGTTCCTAGTTATGGCTCACCTCGGAATTGGTAGGGGATTCTCAGATTAGCTGTCAGGGATTAGACAGAAAAAAATTCATGGAAAGCACATGCATGTATCTGGCATATGGGGAGTGCTGAATTCCAATACAAACCTTAGTTCCTGAACTGGGTGGAGCCCACTGAGAGAACACACAAGTGCCATGCCAGAGGCCCTGTGTTCCACTTGTCCATCTTGGAGGGCATGAAAAGTCGTGACTCAAGGCCTCATGCCCCAGCTCACAAGGAAGAAACACCAGTGAGCAGTTTGGGCACTGAAGTGTTTTCTTTTTTTTTGTTTGTTTGTTTTTGTTTTTTTTGGTTTTTTTTTTCGAGACAGGGTTTCTGTGTGTAGCCCTGGCTGTCCTGGAACTCACTCTGTAGACCAGGCTGGCCTCAAACTCAGAAATCCACCTGCCTCTGCCTCCCAAGTGCTGGGATTAAAGGTGTGCACCACTACCGCCCAGCCTCTGAAGTGTTTTCAAAAGTATTTCTCGCCCCTGTACTTCTAGCCCTCAATCCCAGGTTTCAGGCTGAGTGTCACTCTGGTACTGGAGACATCTGCCAGGGCTTGCATTGGGCTCTTTGAATAAAAATAAAATAAAAAAAGATATAGTGAAAAATTTGGTTTCTTTAAAAACCCAGTTATGTTATGTGAACATATTTTTGTCCTAATTCCAGGTGTGGGATATGGGGCTGCTTTAGACTGTCCACAGCTTCTAACTATGATTATCTCGTGCTCTAGGAAGGCATGATTTTTTTTTTTTTAAAGATTTATTTTTTTTATTTATTTTATGTGTATGAGTACACTGTAGCTGTACAGATGGCCGTGAGCTATCGTGTGTGGCAGCTGGGAATTGAACTCAGGACCTCTGCTGGCCCTGCTCTCTCTGGCCCCGCTTGCTGCTCTGCTCCGGTGTAATTCACTGTAGCTGTCTTCAGACGCACCAGAAGAGGGTGCCAGCTCTCATTACGGGTGGTTGTGAGCCACCATGTGGTTGCTGGGATCCGAACTCAGGACCTTCGGAAGAGCAGTCAGTGCTCTTACCTGCTGAGCCATCTCGCCAGCCCAGGAAGGCATGATTTTTGCCAGCTACATATAGTTTATGTTTGGCATTCTGGGGACTCTTGAGAGAGTATAAATGCCAGAGCCTTAGAGGGCTTGTGGCGGTGGTGGTGGCAGCGGCTGCTGCTGCTGCTGCTGCTGCCGCTGCTTTTGCTGGATTGCTGAATTTCTGATTGGAGGTATCCTGCTGACTGAGATTGGACTTGCCCCAAGGAACTTGATGCCCCTAATCATAACATCAGAAAGTAGTCTAAAAAGGTCCATGCCCACCTTTTCTCTCTAACCATTTTATTTCCTACCTAGTGTTGGAGGGTTGGTGCTGGCATCAGTGGGACTGGCATCAGTGGGACTGGCTGTCCAGTGACTAGCCCAGCTTATTCCACTGCTGTTGTCAGCTTCTTTATGTGTATGGAGGTCAGAAGACAACTTGAGGATGTAGGTTCTCTCCCCACATGTGGGTTCTGGGGACTGAACTCAGGCCATCAGGCTTAGCAGCAAGCACCTTTACTTGCTGAATCATCACACCTGTCTACAACTGATATTATTTTTACTTACATGTATGTATGTATGTATGTTTGTATGTTTGTATGTATGTTTGTATGTATGTATGTGTGCCTGCATGAGTCTATGTGCATCATGTGTATGCAGATGCCCAGGTGGCATCAGATCATCTGGCATTGGAGTGATAGGAGGTTGTGTGCTACCTAGCCTGGGTGCTTGACCTCTGCAAGATAAGCAAGTGCTTTTATGCACTGAGCCATCACTCCAACCCCACAACTGATGCTCTTGACCCCTGAGTCAATGATTCAGGATACCTTTTAAAAACTCCAATGTGCGCTTATTCTATCCCCTTAGCTAATTTTCTTACACTGTGGTCCAAGCATTACTTACATTGAAATGATTAACCTCAGTAGGGCACAGTGGCCCATATCTGTAATCCCAGCATTGGAAAGGCAGAAGCAGGATCATTGCAAGCTCATGGTAAAGTTGATCTTCATAGCATTTTCCAGGTGGGGGCTGGAGAGATGGCTCAGCAGTTAAGAGCACTGACTGCTCTTCTGAAAGTCCTGAGTTCAAATCCCAGCAACCAGGTGGTGGCTCACAACCATCTATAATGAGATCTGATGCCCTCTTCTGGTGCGTCTGAAGACAGCTACAGTGTACTTACATGTAATAAATAAATCTTTTAAAAAAGAAAAGAAAACCAGTGTGGGGATGGAGAGATTATTCTTGCAGAGGATCCAGGTTTGGTCCCCAGCACCCACAGCAAGTGGCTTACAATTGCCTGCAACTTAAAGGGGATCCAACACTTCTGGATTCCCAGGGTACCTACTCACCTACAGAGAAAGACACACACACACACATTTATAAAAGTGATTAAAAATTAATAAAAAAAGAAAAACCAACCAACAAAATATCCCCTTTCTCCCAAAGAAATAGAAAGATCTGAGAGCTCTCTAGGGCTGGGAGATAGTTCCGTAGGTAAAGTGTTTGTGCCGCAAGCATGAGAACCTGAGCCTGAGTCCCAGCACCCACATAAAAAGCCAGGCTACATGCACCACAGGCCCTAGAGCTGGGAATGGAGAAAGGACCATCTAGGGACTTTCTGGCCAGCCAGTCTAGCCCATCAGTCAGCTTCAGTGAGACTGAATCTCAAACAATAAAGATGGAAAGTAATAGAGTAGGTACCTTACATTAACTTCTAGCCTCTACTGGAGCATGCCCATGCATGCATACACACACACAAGAAAGCTACCTAGGGAGTCACACAGACAATGCATCATCGAGAAAGAACAATGTAGCCAGGCAGTGGCAGTGCACGCCTTTAATCCCATCACTTGGAAGGCAGAGGCAGGTGGGTTTCTGAGTTCGAGGCCAGCCTGGTCTACAGAGTGAGTTCCAGGACAGCCAGGGATACACAGAAACCCTGTCTTGAGCAGAAAGAAAGAAAGAAAGAAAAAGAAAAAAAAAGAAAGAACAATGCTCAGAGGAAATTGAAGTGGTTTGGACTGAAAAGATGCTCAGCAGGAGGCAGCTGGTGTTGAAGGGACCCATTCCCAGCCTCAGGGAACTAGCAAGCAAAGCACGTTATAATTGACTTTTTAAAAAAGATTTATCTATTTTATTTATATGAGTACACTGTAGCTATCTTCAGAGGGCACTGGATCCCACTATAGATGGTTGTAACCGTCATGTGGTTGCTGGGAATTGAACTCAGGACCTCTGAAAGAGCAGTCAGTGCTCTTAACCACCTGGCCATCTCTCCAGCCCTAAAATTGACTTTTAAACTGGGTGATGACGGTACACACCTTTCAGCAGAGGTAGGCAGAGATCTCTGAGTTTGAGGCCAGCTTGGTCTATAGAGTGAGCTCCAGGACAGCCAGGACTACACAGAGAAACCTTGTCTCTAAAAACAAAAACAAAAAAATCTGACCTCTGAATTCTCTTGACTGATGCAAGAATTTTAATGTCATCTCTAGAAAGAAAAAAATTGATCTGCTTTTATTGCTTATTTTGCTACTTAGTGGCAAACCCCCTCTCTTCATAGGAACTGTGAGTGTTGTGCTCGCCCTGGGAGCGAAGATTCCTATTTCAGACACCCTCTTCCACACCTTGTGATTGTTCCCAGTTGAAGGGTATGACAGTCCTCTTTGATATGCAAAGCAGGCTGCTTCTCTCCTCTTAGTTACTACAGACCTCAAGGCTGGTAGCTGCTGCAGTGGTGACAATTTACAGTTGTTCATAGCCCTTTCTCCTTGTCAAATTAAACACGTATGTTGACTGCATTTTGTTCCCATTAGGAACTGGAAAAAATTAAAATAAAAAAGGAGTCCATGCAGAAGACTGAATGGGGTAAATTGACTATGACGCTTGGTTCCTAGCCCCTTCCAGGAACTGGAGGCCCTGGATACCAACCAACTCAACCAGAGGGAAGGGGGGGAGGCGGGGGAGAAAAGATAGGAGGAGAGGAAGGACAGCAAGAGCTTTGCGTCCACCCCTTACAAAGGAACATTCTTCAGAGGTGCTTCTGCAAGCCTCCATTGCTCTGGGTGGGGTGAGAGGCAGAGAAGGAGTGGAATACAGTATTAAAAGCATTTCACAGAGCGAAGACAGGGGATGCTATGGAACATACTTACCCACGCCTAGAGGCACCTACACAACTAGAAAATGGAATCCAGTTGGAATAATTTATACTATTACTCACTTCATCAGTAAAGATTATAGTCATTCACTCATTCATTCACTGACTGTGGAATCACCACAGTGTGAAAGGCTTGTTAACAGTGCTGTAGGCAGCACATACTCAAGGAACAGTCCTGAGGCAGAGAGAGATTCCATTCTGGGGTCCATACAAATCAAGTCTGTCCACCAAACCAAACAAGAAGAGCACTGGGGAAAATTAGGAAAAAAAAAAAAGGAAAAAGAAAAAAAAAAGAGCTGCCATAACTTTGAGGCTAGCCTGGCACTCCCATGGCCCTGGGGGAGATAGAATACTTAGACAAAGCAAACAGGAAGATCAGGAGATCAAGACAGCACTTGACTACACAGTGAATTCAGAGGCAGCTGGGAATACTGGAGATCATGTGTTGATCATAAACAAGAAAAGAGAGGAGTCAATGCTGTGTGAAGGAGTTGATTTGTCTTGTCACAAGACACTCAGCCATCAGAACTGCTCCAAGGTGACTGCAGAGTGAAGGACTCACAGCAAAGAAGACATATAAAATCAAGGCTCTTAGCTCCTTGGTGGACATTTACAGGGCCCCCATGTCTGTCACACGCACTCTGTATGGCTGTTTTTCATCAGGTTCACAGCCAACTATCTTTTTGTCATGAAAATTTTTCTTTTTCCCTTAAAATATTTGTAGATGTTATTTGTTTTACATTCTGTGGATGAATGTTTTGCCTGCATGCATGTGTGTGTATTTGGTGGATCCCCTGAAACTGGGATTAAGATGGCTGTCAGGCATCGTGCGGGTGCTAGGAATCACCTGAGACCTCCTCAAACAAGTCGTCTTTGATGTGTTAGAACAGCTTGCGTCAGGACGTATCACACACTAGGCCCAAACAGTTCCACTTGCAAGAAGTTTAAATGAGAGGGAGAGAGGGGTGGTGGCCGAAAGAGAAGGGGTGGGGGGAGAGGAGTGTTCCTGTGTGTGTGTGTGTGTGTGTGTGTGTGTGTGTGTGTGTGTGTATGCATGTGGTGACGTAGTGGCTACAGGTAAAGGTGGGAGGTGAGCCCAGTGGATTCTGGGAATATGGCGGCTGTAGCCTTGGCAACAGGTCTGTGAGGCCCTCCTATGTGACATCATGGCTTGGCCCTGATGCTAACATACCTCCTGTTAGCATCAGGACATCCAAAGCCTGTGGCGATACATGTACCTGTGGCTGCTACCTCACAACCCATACACACACACACACACACACACACATGGGGGGGGGGGAACATTTCCTCCATCTCTCTCTCTCTCTCCTCTCTTTCTGCGCCACTATCCCCACTCCCTCTCAATTAAACCTCTTACACGTGGAACTGTTTGGGCCTAGTGTGGTATCTTCTTACGAGACCTACCGCACCAACACATCATTTGGTGCTGAAACCCGGGACATGGCGCAGACCGGCAGAGATCATGACCACAGTCGAGTGGTCCCAGCATGGGCAACCGCGGCTGCTATCAGTACGAAAGTTCATGGCCCCCTCAGCTGGCAGCTGGGAGCTGCTGCTTGCTAAAGACACCAGGCACCGATGGACATACCGGAGCTGCAGCCAAGCGCTGTGGGACTACAAACTTTTACCACGTGAGCCGTGCCCCACTCAGGTCCCATTCAGTTCCATGTTTTCCATTTACCAGTCCACTATAACTCTCACACAGACACTGGCATATTAATTAATAGAATCAGTCAAGGGGAGGACCTCCAGCTTTCCAGATAAGGCCTGGCCAGCCTTCTCTAGAAACCACGGGGTTACAATAAAGCCTCCCCAGTTGACATACACTTTAGGACTTCTGCCATTGGTTGCCCCTCCCTAGGAAGCAACTGTAAAATCCTTGTATCCAGGGAGGGTTGCCTTCCCACAGCAGGCTGCCGGGGTCTGCTGGATAGCCACTAGGGGTTTCTCATGAGGACTTGAACCACTAGCTTTGGCTGTTAACTCTTTGGTGCTTGGATTGTTCTCAGGACGCTGGTAGAAACATCCAACCACCTGCCAATGGATATCAGAATGTCTTCGACAGTACCTCCAGGCACCCCATTGGGATGTCTCCTAGAAAATCTCAAATCTTTAAAGCTAATGCCTGACTTGAAGGCATCAAAATTAATATATCTCTGCAATAAGGTCTGGATTAAGTGTCAACTAGATGGGAGTTTAAAGTGGCCACTTAATGGCACCCTAAATCCAGCTATTTTAAGAGATCTTAATACATACTGCCAGTGAACTGGTAAATGAAAAGAGGTTCCCTATGTCCAAGCATTTATCTACCTCCGTTCTAATCCCTCCTTTTGCTCTTCTTGTTTCCCAACCCAACTTCTCTTAGCCATGAAATCTACACAACCTCAACCTCCTCTAGATGACACTACAATGCTAGATCCAGCTAATGAACCACCCCCTTTTCACCACAAACCTGTCTCCATGCCGCCAAAAACCCAAACTGCTGCCTCAGTTTCTCCTCCTCACCAAGATGCTCCAGAGCCTGCTAGCTCTCCCTCTCCAGACCCCTCCCCTTCTGTGCCAGCTGTGGGCCACTCCAAAGGCCCCATATTGGCAGCTACTTTCACTCCTCCTGTCACCCACTCTAAGGCTACAACCAAACCTTCAAGTCCTTCCTCCCCAGAGACACCTGACCCAGCAACAGTCCTACCTCTAAGGGAAGTTGCTGGAGTAGATGGTCTTGTCAGAGTACATGTTCCGTTCTCGCTTAGTGAACTTTCCCAAATAGAAAACAGGCTGAGGTCCTATACTTCTAAATCTTCCAAATTTATTAAAGAGTTCCAGTATATCACTCAATCTTACAGCTTGACTTTCCATGATGTTTATATGATCCTTACTAACAACTTACTTACACTGGAGCCACTTACTTGGTCCTGACAGAGTTTTGGGGGCCCACTTCTCCTTCTAGTTCTCCTATTGTCAGGGTAGGAGGACAACC
>NW_022196912.1:25748906-25750503 GCF_008632895.1 Mastomys coucha
CTTGTTAAGCTGTCACAGGAACTTCACCTTGATTGGGTAAAACTCCTACCTCTGGCTCTTTTCAGGTTGCGAGCTCTCCCAAAGCAACCTCTCCTCATCTCTCCCTTTGAACTCATGTATGGATGTCCAGTCCTAACTCCTGGTCTTTCACCTAAATGCTTTCCCCTCCCAGACCATCTACTTACTCCATTACTTTGCCACCTCCGTTTTCTCCTATGGAACTTTGCTGACCACCATCTATATCAGCCATACACTGTCTCCTATCCACTACCTATCAACATTGGAGACCAAGTCCTTCTATCCCCTGCAGGTCATCGGCCCTCACCTCTCTCTCTCAAGTGGCAGGGCCCCTTTAAAGTAATTCATGTGACCCCTACAGCTGCTAAACTTGAGGGACTCTCTCATTGGGTCCATCTGTCTCACCTCAAACCTTTCATTCCTCCACCTAAAAATGACTCTTCTTCATACACATCAATCTTAACAGGACCGTGCTCTATTAAACTCCAGAGGACAACGAGACCGCCTACCTTGTCCCCAATCCCAGAAAATGAGACTCCACTCCAGCAGCCGAGCTCAACCTCACTGGATTAGACATGGGTTTCTCATCCTCCCCCTGCCGTTCATGTCTATCCAGGGTAGCCCTTATATCTAGAGATTTGAGGTTCAAGAAACCCCCACAGATAACAGTCTTTCCAAATAGGGTCAAGAAACTGCTCCATAGCCGAATGCCAGGAACCAATCCAAATTGTTATCATCCCAGTATCTGTAATGCCATCTAAATATTATGATCTCTATATTTGCTTTCTCTTTGACCAGTCAGAAGATTGTAGAAAATGGCCGGACAAATATGGGGGCTGCCCATATTGGTCTTGTCAAATAAATATGCTAGGATCACAGATCAATAATTTCTTCTACCAACATTGCAAGACACTCTTTTTCTACATACAAGACCCGTGGGATTCCAGGTGGGAGACAGGAGTTGTTGGTAAGCTCTATCGTAAAAATCAGCCCGGGGTCCCAGTAAGTACCATCCATATTCAGAGAAAATATGTCTCAGTTGCCCAACCCCTGAATATTGAAAAGGTAGGGGAGATAATCAAACACTCCTCTGAGGTCCTTATCTCTTTGACATCACCCCTAATAAATGGTACTAACTTGTCATTTCGCCTTTTACTTCAGACCTTGACCTCGGCATACCAACTCCTTAATGTTACCAGACCTGGACACTTTAAGGAGTGCTT
This sequence comes from Mastomys coucha, assembly GCF_008632895.1. Taxonomy (NCBI): domain Eukaryota; kingdom Metazoa; phylum Chordata; class Mammalia; order Rodentia; family Muridae; genus Mastomys; species Mastomys coucha. The sequence goes on from NW_022196912.1 coordinate 25,750,148, forward strand.
GGTTATGTGTACCCCCTGAACTAACTCACAATTGTCACTTACAGCATCTCCAGTGATACTGCCAAGTAACGTTTCCTTACCCTTTGTCAGCTGCCCTGGCTCCAGTGTTGCCATGACTCCATACTTTACGTCTGTCCCTCTCTTTGGTGTGGCAACCTGTTTTAAGGCCTCTGAGACTCATTCAATGGGAATGCTGAGCTCCCTAGACTGCAATAGAACCATAACCCTTGATATATCATCTTTGCCACAATGCCTTATAATCCAAAACACGTCAATTCTTTGTGGCATTCAGGCATATCATCACCTACCTGCTAGCTGGTCAGGAGTTTGCACATTAGTACTTCTTTTCCCTGAAC
>NW_022196912.1:25751768-25780686 GCF_008632895.1 Mastomys coucha
CCTCTCAATTAAACCTCTTACACATGGAACTGTTTGGGCCTAGTGTGGTATGTTCTGATGTGACCCGCCGCTCCAACACATCACCTCCCTTCTTGTTATTTTAAGGAGAAGTAAAGACAAAGGGAAGGGGAAGCCCATGGTGAAAAGGGCTTTTGTCTCTTAAGCTATTTTCTACTGTCTAGGGACGTTGTCAATTGGGGTTAGCTGGCTTTCACCATCAGGTTCCTCTGTGGACAGCAACTCTTCTGTGGGCAGAGGCTGGTAATTCTGTAACAGGAGCTGATTAATAGTTTGGTTAGAAATTATTATTGTTGAAGAAATGTAGAAACAAGGGCTGGTGAGATGGCTCAATGGGATAGAGCACTGCCTACTCTTCTGATGATCCAGAGTTCAAATCCCAGCAACCACACGGTGGCTCACAATCACCCATATTGAGATCCGATGCTCTCTTCTGGTGTGTCTGAAGTCAGCTACAGTGTACTTATGTATAATAAATAAAAAAATAAATAGCTGTCTGGGCCCACAGGTGCCCAGAGAAGACCTTGGGCACAAGCTCCACAGCGAGTCCTACAACACCCAGAGGAAGCTCCACTCCCAGGCACTCTAACATGCCTGGGATCAGAGGTGAGGAGGACACAACATCTGTCCCAAAACTGGGAGTATCTGGGACCCGTGGGACCAGGCACACAGGAACTCTGCCAGCCCAGTTGCTCAGGTTCCTTCTGGTCTCTCTGGGCTGGTGCCCTAAGCAGACCTTAGGTGCAAGCAAGCTCAGCAGCCAGTCCAAAACACCCAGAGGAAGCTCCACTCCCAGGTACTCTAACATGCCCAAGATCAGAGGTGAGGAGGACCCAACATCTGTCCCAATACCGGGAGTAACTGGGACCAGCAGGACTAGGCACACAGGAACTCTGCCAGCCCAGTGGCTCAGGTTCCTTCCAGTCTGCCTGAGCCAGTGACCTGAGCAGACCTTGGGCACAAACTCTGCAGCCAGTCCCAAAACACCCAGAGGAAGCTCCACTCTCAGGTGCTCTAACAAGCCCAGGATCACAGAATCAAGAATCACAGGATCCCAGAGACTCTGAGGAGTTCTGACACAACCAGGATCACAGGAAGGACAGGTTCCAGACAGATTTAGCAAGGACAGGTAGTACTAGAGATAACCAGATGGTGTAGGGCAAGCATAAGAATATAAGCAATGGCTGGGTGGTGGTGGTGCACGCCTTTAATCCCAGTGCTTGGGAGGCAGAGGCAGGAGGATTTCTGAGTTCGAAGCCAGCCTGGTCTACAGAGTAAGTTCCAGGACAGCTAGGACTACACAGAGAAACCCTGTCTTTGAAAAAAAAAAAAAAAAAGAATATAAGCAATACAAACCAAGGTTATTTGGCATCATCAGAACCCAATACTCCCACCATAGCAAGTCCTGGACATACCATCACACTGGAAAAGCAAGATTCAGATATAAAATCACTTCTCATGATAATGATACAGGACTTTAAGAAAGACATAAAGAGCACCCTCAAAGAAATACAGGAGAACACAGGTAAACAGCTAGAAGCCCTTCAAGAGGAAACACAAAAATCCCTTAAAGAACTACAAGAAAACACAATCAAAAAGAAGAAGGAAATGAGCAAAACCATCCAGAATCTAAAAATGGAAATAGAAACAATAAAGAAATCAGAAAGAGAGACAACCCTGGAGATAAAAAAACTGGGAAAGAAATCAGGAATCGGTGAGATGGCTCAGTGGGGAAGAGCACTGACTGCTCTTCCGGAGGTCCTGAGTTCAAATCCCAGCAACCACATGGTGGCTCACAACCACCTGTAACGAGATCTGACGCCCTCTTCTGGTGTGTCTGAAGATAGCTACAGTGTACTTACATATAACAATAAACAAATAAAAAAAAAAAAGAAAGAAATCAGGAATCATAGATTTTCCCTGTGTCAGTTGAAAGGCACGGGTAAGGGCTATTAGTTCAGATTAGTGGTGTGAGTAGGAAGAGCCTGTGCCTCTACCACCTTGGTGTCTGACACTATGGCATAATTAGCTTTTCTAGCCCCTTCATGTAAAAGGGAGCTGGTAAGATGGCTTAGCGGGTAAGAGCACTGACTATTCTTCCAAAGGTCCTGAGTTCAAATCTCAGCAATCACATCGTGGCTCACAACCACCCGTAATGAGATCTGATGCCCTCTTCTGGTGGGTCTGAAGACAGTTACTGTTACCATCCAGCGGTAACAATAGGGAAGGATTATTCTGGAATATGGAGTCAGGAGAAAGTAGGCTAGCCATAATTAATCTCACCCATGTGGGGGGGGGCACCAAAAATTAGACAGCATTCAGGAGGTATGGTCACCCAGCCATCTTGAATTTAATGATCTCTTTGTTACAAGCCAACAGGTAGAATAGGTGAGGCAAAACCCCTCCCCCAAGTTCGTCAGCATGCTGGCCCAATCAGCAGTTCCTTTGGTCTCTGTAGAGGCGGGACTTCCGATGTAACTGGAACCAGGAGTGAGGCGTGGCAAATAGCAGGAGGTGGGCAGAGAGGTGTGGTTATGAGAGCTAGGCAGGGTCTGCAGAATCAGCCCTCAAACCAGGAGGGTTACAAGTTACAGTGTACTTATTTATAATAATAAATAAATCTTTACAAAAAAAGAAGGGGGGGGGAGCTGCCATCTGTATACCAGGTAGAGATGGCCTGAGGCAATGTGCCCTCCCATATGTGTGAAGGATGAGGTAATAGTTCCTCTAAAGTTTCAGTGTAGGAGATAGGGAGTGGTCAGTATTAGATTGAGGGAGAAGATTTGAAATATTAAGATGTGGACAGGATTGGAAGGTGAGGCAGACATGATTGGAAGGTGAGTGTGAAATGTTGTATTAGAGCTACCTGAAGGGAAAGAACCCTAGAGGGAGGTAGAGTTTGTAAGCCTTTATAAGTTAGGAGCTTTATAAGTTAGGACAAGTTATGAGAAGAGAAGACAGTTATAGGTTACCCAAAGGTTAGTTTTTTTGTTTTGTTTTTTTTTGTTGTTGTTTTTGTTTTTGACTCTCAAATAAGGAGTTCAACAGCTGCTAAGGTACGGATATAAGGTGCCCATCTCTGGATGGTTAGATCTAGTTTTTTTTTATAAGTAAGCTACAGGTGCAAAAGAGGGTCTCAGTTGATAATCTAAGACTCTAAGGGCAAATTCTTCTTTTTCAGTTATGTAGAGGGAAAAAGAACAAGTCAGGTCAAGGAGATGTGAAGCTGGGGTCTTTGAAATGGCTTGGTAATAGGTTTGAGAAGAGTTCATGGGTGGAGTCTAATGCTGCTTCATATAAGGGATGAGAAAGGAGAGAAAAAGAAGGAACCCACGAACGTAAAAAGCTAGCTATTCCTAGGAATGATAAAATCCTTTGTAGAAGGAACAGTTAGAGACTGAATGAGATTCTTTCTATCTAAGGTAATAGCCTTGTGGGTTGGGGTAATTGTTAGTCCCAAATAGGTGACCTGAGGGGTGGACAGTAGGACTTTAGAAGGTGAGACCCTGTAGCCTCGACTGGAGAGGAAATTTAGAAGAGCAGAGGTGTTGGCTTGGCTAATTTCTAGAGAGGGGCTACAGAGAAGGACATAATCTACATAAATTATAACCTTAGATTTAGGGAGAGACAAGGAGAGTAAGTCAGAAGCTATGGCCTGACCTGGATGTGGGCTGTCCCAGAATCCCTGAGGTAGGACAGTCCAGGTAATTTGAGTAGAAAAGTGGGTATCAGGATCTGTCCAGGTAAAGGCAAATATGTTTTGCGACTGGGCATCTAGAGGGATAGAGAAGAATGCATTCTTGTGATCTAAGTCTGAGAAATGGGAAGTCCCTGAGGGGATAGTGGAAAGAAGTGTGTAAGAGTGAGTCACAACAGGATGGAGAGGAACTACTGCAGAATTAATGTGCCTGAGGTCTTGAACCAGGCAATAGTTGCCATTAGGCTTCTTAACTGCTAGTATAGGGGTGTCCAAGGGGGAAGAGGTGGGGCAAAGGAGTTTTTTTTTTCTAAAGAGGTCAGAAATAATAGGTTTAAATCCCCTGGGATCCTGGAGAGAGAGAGGGTATTGAGTTTGGGTTATGTATCTGGTAGAGTCCAGTAATTGGATGACAATGGGAGAATGGTGTTTAGCAACAGAGGGGTTCTGGACATCCCAGACTCGGGGATCTACCTGAGAAGCTGGTAAAGGAAATAACATAGTAGTGTTAGTAGGTTGCCTGGCTAGGAGAAGGAGCAGAGGAACTGCTCGCGAGCCTGGGTTTAGGCGAATGTGGGGAGCAAAGGAAATAGAGGCTCCTAGCCTAGCTAGAAGATCCCTTCCCAATGAGGGGACAGGACATGTTGGCACTACCAAAAAGGAATGGGTGAAAAGTACACCTAAAAATGCAACTAAGTGGTGGGTTCTGGAGAGGGAAGTAAGGTTGTCCTCCTACCCCGACAATAGGAAAGCAAGGAGAAGTGGGTCCCCAAAACTCTGTCAGGACCGAGTAAGTGGCTCCAGTGTTCAAGAGGAAGGAGATGGGCCGCCCACATACAATATCTACCCTGATAGTGGTGGCAGTGGTCGGGTCAGGGAAGCTTGGGCCTCCTCTGTCGGCCATAGGCAAGCCTAGGAGATCAGTTGGAGGGTTATCTTGGAGTGATGTCCCCTTGTTCTGCATAACATGAGGGCAATCAACAGCCCAATGTCCTTCTTGATGGCACCTAGGACATGGCCCCTTGGCTTGCAGAAGTTAGGGCAGGCTTTTGCCCAATGACGCTTTTGATCATATTTATAGCAGGTATCTGGTGGTCCCTGAGTCTTCGAAGACCATGAATCTGGGATAGTGGTTGGGGCTGGTCAGACAGCCTTTGCCTGCATATGGTATTTTTGCTTTCGGACTTTATCATCTCTCCCATGGTACACTTTGAAAGCCAGTGCTAAGACTTCTGCCTGTGGGGTTAGGGATCCCCTCTCTAGTTTTTTAAGTTTAGCTCTTATGTCAGAGTAGCTCTGGGAAAAGAAGTAGGTCATCAGAAGTTGCTTACCTTTTGAGTTTTCAGGGTCCAGATTGGTATGCTGTAATAAAGCCTTTGTAAGGCATTCTAAAAATTGAGATGGATTTTCCTGCTTGTCCTGGACAACCTCTTGGAGTTTTTCTTTTTTTCTTTTTCTTTCTTTCTTTCTTTCTCTTTCTTCCTTTTTTCTTTTTCTTTTTCTTTCTTTTTTTTTTTAGACAGGGTTTCTCTGTATAGCCCCATCTGTCCTGGAACTCATTCTGTAGACTAGGCTGGCCTCAAACTCAGAAATCTGCCTGCCTCTGCCTCCCAAGCGTTGGGATTAAAGGTGTGCGCCACCACTGCCTGGCTTTTTTTTTTTTTAAGGCCACTTATCTAAGACCAGCCAGAAGGCATGTAATGAACCTGTCTCTGGCTAAAATACCACCTGCAGAATTGTAATTCCACCAGGGATCCTGGTCTGGCACTGTCTCAAAGCCATTTGGGTATGTACCGTCTGTTTGGTGAATTCCACCTGCATGCACTCTTTTGCCTCTTCCCAGACTCTTCTGTGATCCTCAGGAATTATTAGTAAGAATCATGTGAACATCATGGAAAGTCAAGCTATAAGATTGAGTGATATATTAGAACTCTTTAATAAACTTGGAAGAGTTAGAAATATAGGACCCCAGCCTGTTTTCTATTTGAGAAAGTTCATTAAGTGAAAATGGAACATGTACTCTGACAAGACCATCTACTCCAGCAACTTCCCTTAGAGGAAGGACCATTGCTGGGTCAGGTGTCTCTGGAGAGGATGGACTTGGGACTTTGGCTGTAGCCTCAGAGCGGGTGACAGGAGGAGTGAAGGTAGAGACCAATGTGGGGCATTTGGAGCAACCCACAGCTGTCACAGAAGAAGGGGAGGAGTCTGGAGAGGTAGAGCAGGCTCTGGGGTATCCTGGTGAGAAGGAGAAACTGAGGTAGCAGTTTGGGTTTTCAAAGGCGTGGAGACAGGTCTACGGTGAAAAGGGGGTGGTTCATTAGCTGGATCTAGCATTGTAGCGTCATTTGGTGGAGGCTGTGTAGATTTCATGGCTAAGAGAAGTTGGGTTGGGGAACAAGAAGAGAACAGGGAGGGGTTGGAATGGTGATAGATAAATGCCTGGACATAGGGAACCTCTTTTCATTTACCATTTCGCTGGCAGTATGTATTAAGATCCCTTAAAATAGCTGGATCTAGGGTGCATTAAGTGGCCATTTTGAACTCCCATCTAGTTGATATTTAATCCAGATCTTATTGCAGAGATATATTAATTTTGATGCCTTCAAGTCAGGCATTAGCTTCAAAGACTTGAGATTTTCCAGGAGACATCCCAGTGGGGTGCCTGGAGGTACAGTCGAAGACATTCTGACACCCATTGGCGGGTAATTGGACTATTTGTACCATTGTCCTGAGAACAGTCTAAAAACCAAAAAAAAAATCAGCCAGGCTAGTGGCCCAAGTTGTCACAAGGGCTCCCTCGTGGCTACCCAATAAGCTCCAGGCTAACTGTGGAAAGCGCTGTACCTCGGTACCAAGGATTTGGACCGGCTGCAAGAGCCTGGAAGGGTGTGTTGGGGGGGAACAAGAGCTGCTTTCGAGGGAAAGGTCAACCAATGTAGATGTCCTAAGTCATGTGTGAGCTGGGAGGCGTTACTGTAAACCCCTTAGTTCCCAGAGAAGGCTGGCCAGGCCATATCTGGAAAACTGGAGGTCCTCCTGTTGACTGATTCTAACAACTAATGTGCCAGTGTCTGTGTGAGAATTATAGCAGACTGGTAAATAGAAAATGTGAAACTGAATGGGTAGGTGTGGGCCCAAGCAGAAGCTAGCCCCACACGATAGACCAGGTGGGGCACAGCTCAAGTGGTAAGAAGTTCATATGTCCCGAGGTGCCTTGGCGGTGGCTCCTCAGCAGTGACTTGGTGGGTGTGGCTGCTGGCTGCGGATCTGGTTTGGCTGTGACTACAGCTTCTGGGACGACAGCTCACTTGGTGAAAGCCTGTGATTCTCACCAACTGAGGGGGCTGCCAACTGGTGTACTCACAGTGGCCACAGTTGCCAGTGCTGTGACCAGTCCATGCAGCAGGGACCTCTGCGGGGGGTGGGGTGGGGTGTCCCTGATGGAACCTCCAAGTCCTGGGTTTCAGCACCAAATGATGTGTTGGAATGGCTTTCATTAGGACATACCACACACTAGGCCCAAATAGTTCCACCAGTAAGAGGTTTAATTGAGAGGAAGAGAGGGGTGGTGGCGGAAGGAAGGAGATGGGGACAGGGAGGGGGAGAGAAAGAGAGAGAGAGAGAGAGAGAGAGAGAGAGAGAGAGAGAGAGAGAGAGAGAGAGAGAGAGAGAGAGAGAGAGAGGAGCATTCCCCGTGTGTGTGTGTGTGTGTGTGTGTGTGTGTGTGTGTGTCTGTGTGTGTCTGTGTGTGCATGTGGTGACATAGTGACTGCAGGTAAAGGTGGGAGGTGAGCCCAATGGATTCTGGGAATATGGCAGCTGTTGCCTTGGCAACAGGTCTGTGAAGCCCGCCTATGTGACCTCACAGGCTTTGGAGGCCCTGATGCTAACAGTCTTAACTGCTGACCCATCTACCCAATCTTAAAAAATAACATATATTTTATAGACTCCTTCCTTTATAGCCCTGGTTAATATGATACCTTTTTTTTTTTTGTTTTTTCAAGACAAGGGTTTCTCTGTGTAGCTCTGGCTGTCCTGGAGACCCACTCTGTAGACCAGACTGGCCTCGAACTCAGAAATTCTCCTGCCTTTGCCTCCCAAGTGCTGGGGTTAAAGGTGTGTGCCACCACTGCCTGGCTGCCTCCCAGCTTTTAGACTGCCATAGAACCACGTCTGCCCAGAGAGCCAAATGAGGAAGGCAGCTGAGATGGAACCTTGTAATGACATGTCTTATGCTCGTTTGTCCTATTATACTTACACCAACTTCATTCTGCTCTAAATCAATGCCTTTCAGCTAGCAGGACTTCCAAAGCTTAGAGGAAGACTTTTTAAAAAGAGATCAATGAGATGAGATGACAGGAAGTCCCAGAGTGAGTTCCTCCATTACTGCTTTATAAGGGAGAATAGAACAGAAGTGCTGCCCTAGGGTACAGTGTTGTTCCTTGGTACCAAATGTTGTGAACTGAGATCTCAGAAAAGGTTGGAAGGCTACCAGAATATATTTTATGAGTGCTCAAAAAGATAAAAGAAGGCCAGGCGTGAAGGCAGCACACACCTTCAATTCTAGCACTGGAGAGGCAGAGGCAGGTGGATCTCTATGAGTTTGAGGCCATCTTGGCCTACATGGTGAGTTCCAGTGAGATCTTGTCTCAAAAAAAGAGACAGAAGCCAGGCGGTGGTGGCGCACGCCTTTAATCCCAGCTCTTGGGAGGCAGAGGCAGGCAGATTTCTGAGTTTGAGGCCAGCCTGGTCTACAGAGTGAGTTCCAGGACAGCCAGGGCTACACAGAGGAACCCTGTCTCGAAAAAAAACAAAACAACAACAAAAAAAAAAAAAAAAAAAAAAAAAAAAAAGAAGAGAGAGAAAGAGAGACAAAGAATAGAGAGACAGACTAGGAAGATAATGTACTCAGTAAAGTGCTTGCTTTATAAGCATAAAAACTTGAGTCCAAGCCAGATGGTGGTGCACACCTTTAATCCCAGTCCTTGGGAAATAGCAGATCTCTATGACTCTACAGAATGAGTTCCAGGACAGCCAGTGCTACACAGAGAAACCTCCCATCTTGAAAGGCCTAAAATGAACAAACAAACCTCACACTCACCCTCTGTCAAAACAATAAAATGGTGAATTCAACTCTCAGGAAAACACCTAGGTAAACTAACCAGCTGTGGTGAGGTGACACGTGTTTATAATCTGAGGGAGACTGGGACAGTGCCCTTGGGGCTCGCTGGCCAACCAGCCTAGCCTAAGCAGCAAGCTTCAGGACAATGAGAAACTGTGCTTCAAGAAACAAGGTTGATGGCACTTAAGGAATGATCCCAGAGGTTGATCTCTGATTTCTACAGGTGCACACACATGCACATATGCCTGCATGCACACACAAAGATAAAGGGACTGGAATGGTGGATAAAACCTGTAGTTGAAACACTCAGGAGATGAAGGCAGGAAAGCTAGGAAATTAGAGGCAATCCTGGGCTACATAGCCTAGTCTAAGCCATCCAGACATACAAGATGAAAAACTGTCTCAAAAGGGAAAAAAGGAAGTTTTGTGGAGACATGAAGATGAACCAAGTTCCTGTATTGGAATACAAGGAAGTGATTCTACCAGAGACTGAATAGATTTACTTCTAGTTTATTAGACTGCAATAGTAAAAACTCATAGCATTTTGTATCAGGTGTACACAGTCACTCAGGCTAAAAATACCCAAATGCAATAAATGCACTTTAAAAGAAAACCTTACAGGGTTAAGGTGGCTCAGCTGGAGAATGCATGTATTGTGCTTAAAGCCTAGGTTTGATTCCTCCCACTACCTAGTGGATCAATCTGTAATCCTAGTAGGAGGATCAGATCCACTACCTAGTGGATCAATCTGTAATCCTAGCACTCAGGAGGCAGAAACAGGAGGATCAGAAGGAAGTTCTACGTCATCCTCTGCTACAAAGTGAATTCAAGGCTATCCTGGATTATGAGACTCTAAAACAAAATAAAAAACCAAACCAAATCAAAACCAAAAAACAAACAAACAAACAAACAAACAAAACCCCCAAAACTAGGCAACAGCAAAGAAAACAAAACACAGACAGACACATCTTTAAGTCAGGTGTTGTGGTGCACACCTTTGATTCCAGTACTTGGGAGGCAGAGGCAGGTGAATTTCTGTGAGTTCAAAGCCAACCAGTGGAATTCACTGGCCTACACAGTAAGTTCCAGCTATATGTTAAGACCCTGCTTCCCTTAGTCAGGGTTTCTATTCCTGCACAAACATCATGACAAAGAAGCAAGGTGAGGAGGGAAGGGTTTATTCAACTTACAATTCCACATCGATGTTTGTCACTAAAGGAAGTAAGGACTAGAACTCAAGCAGGTCAGGAAGCAGGAGCTGATGCAGAGGTCATGGAGAGATGTTACTAACTGGCTTGCTCTGCTTGCTCTCTTATAGAACCCAAGACTACCAGCCCAAGGATGGCACCGCCCACAATAGGCCCTCCCACCCTTGATCACTAATTGAGAAAATGCCTTACATCTGGACCTCATGGAGACACTTCCCCACCTGAAACTCTCTTCTCTGTGATAACTCCAGCCCGTGTCAAGTTGGCACACAAAACCAGCCAGTACACAATGAACAAAAAAACTCCCCAAGCAAAAAAACTGTTAATCTTTAATCAATGATTAGAAGATACAGTATATAAAGACACAGGTATACAAAGGAGGGGTTTGTTTTTGTTTTTGTTTTTATTTTGTTTGGTTTTTTGAGACAGGATTTCTTTGTACAGCCCTGGCTGTCCTGGAACTCACTCTGTAGACCAGACTGGCCTCCAACTCAGAAATCTGCCTGTCTCTGCCTCCCAAGTGCTGGGATTAAATAGATGTGCCACCACAGCCCAGCACTAAAGGATTTTTGATTGTAACATTTTATTAAGTGTATGTGTGTGTGTGTGTGTGTGTGTGTGTGTGCATGCACATGTGCCATGGTGTGCATATGATCATAGGGCAACTTACAGGAGTCAGTTCTGTCCTTCAATTGTATGGGTTCTAGGATCTAATACAGGCTAACAGACTTTGTGGTAAGCACCAGTACTTGTTGAACCATCCTGCCAGTCCCACGTGGTATATTACTTCTCTCTCCTCTAGGTTGCCAACAGTATCAAAGGGGAATAGATTGGCTTAATTTTCCTTATTTCAACATAGTCTTCCTCTAGTGATAGCTAGTTAACTTTTTCATATCTAAATCAGAAACTTCCAATCATTTTATTTACCCTTCAAACAATTCGAGGACATTCTAGTTTAAATTCAAGACCACACATCTTAGGATGGCTCTCTATGCTGCCAATCAACCTTACTACACGTCTCCCAGTATGCTCTCTCCTGCTCTCTAAGGCAGTATCATACAGTCCCTGTTCTCTGCAAGCTCCATCTTCTCAACTTCCCCAGGCCTGCCCTTCTCCTCCACTCTTCCCACATCCTTTTCCACTTGACTCTTTTTTAAAAAATGTCTTTCTGTTTCATGGTCATAGGGGCTCTCTGTTGTGGCAGGGCCTTCACACGTCCCCTTCCCTCTAGCTCAGTGGTTCTCAACCATCCTAATGCCACAACCTCTTAATGCAGTTCCTCATGCTGTGGTGGCCTCCAACCATACAATTACTTTTGTTGCTACTTCATAGCTGTCCTTTTGCTATTGTTATGAATTGTAAATATGTCTGGAAGTAGAGGGTCGCCAGAGGGGTGGTGACCCCCAGGTTGAGAACTGCAGGAATGTTCCATGTCTTTTTCTTTACAAGGTTGGTACCTTGTCTTCTGTTTTCATGTAATGTCAAATTCCGAGTGGCTTTCTTTGTGACTTATGGGTGCTCACACTCAGTCCCACACTAGCATATTAACTAGTAGGCTTTTTGTTTTGTCTTTCTTTGAGGCACGGTTTCTCTTGTGTAGTCCTGACTGTTCTGGAACTCACTCTGTAGACCAGGCTGACCTCGACCTGCCTCTGAGTTATGAGACTAAAGGTGTGTGCTAACTAATACCGCCTGAGGCTTTAAGTTTGTTTCTTAGAGATTCTTAAAAACCTATGTGAATTCCACATGCATGTGGATGCCCAGAGAGGCTTGTAGAGGGCATCAGAATCCCTGGAACTGGAATTGCAGATAGCTGTTGATTTCATGTGGGTGTTCTGGGAATTGAATTTGGATCCCTTGCAAGAGCAGTCAGTGCTCTTAATAGCCACCCATCTCTCTCCAGCCCTTATTTTTGAGGGGGAAAAAGGGGGAGACTATGTGGCCCAGGGTGGTCTCATGCATACTTGGTATGTAGCTGAAGCTGGTTTTTAACTCCCAACCCTACTGTACCCAGCATCAAGCCAGGTTCTTCAACACCAGTGCTGATACTGCCTTTTCTATTAACCTTTCCCCTATGTTCATTCAAATAAAATTTCATGACTATAGAGCCTTGTGCATCTGGTATATTTCTGCCTGCCTCTGCCTCCTAAGTGCTGGGATTAAAGGCGTGTGCCACCACTGCCCGGCTATTTCTGCATTCTTAACATTTAAATCATAGTCTTTCACAAATAACCAGTAAGTGCTTTTTTTTTTTTTTTTTTTTTTTTTTTTTTTTAATTATTTTAACCTGGTATGATGGTACACACCTCTAATCCCAAGAGGCAGAGGCAGGTGGATCTCTGTGAGTTTGAGACCGGACTGGTCTACATAGTAAGCTGCAGGCCAGCCAGAGCTATATACAGAGACCCTGTCAAACAAACTAATAAAAACTCACATATCAGGGGCTGGAGAGATGGCTCAGTGGTTTAGAGCACTGATTGCTCTTCTGAAGGTCTCTGGGTTCAAATCCCAGCAACCTCATGGTGGCTCACAACCATCCGTAAAGAAATCTGATGCCCTCTTCTGGTGCGTCTGAAGATAAGCTACAGTGTATTTATCTATAATAATAAATAAATCCTTGGGCTGGAGCGAGCAGAGGTCCTAAATTCAATTCCCAACAACCACATGACAGCTCACAACCACTTGTACTCATATACATAAAAATAAATAAATCTTGAAAAAGAAAACCCCACATGTCTCAGTGTGGTTATACATACATGAACACATCTGCCTCTGGAGGCCAGAAGAGGGCATCAGATGCTAAAATTGAAATCGTGCAATTGAGAATAGACAGGGTTTTACTGCTGTGAGCAGACACCATGACCGAGGCAAGTCTTACAATAACATTTAATTGGGGCTGGCTTACAGGTTCAGAGGTTCAGTCCATTATCATCAAGGCAGAGCATGGCAGCATCCAGGCAGGCATGGTGCAGTTCAGAGTTCTACATCTTCATCTGAAGGCTGCTGTGAGAAGACTGGCTTCCAGGCAGCTAGGATGAGGGTCTTAAAGCCCACGCCCACAGTGACACACCTACTCCAACTAGGCCACACATCCTAATAGTGTCACTTCCTGGCCCAAGCATATACAAACCATCACAACCCAAGTCCTCTGGAAGAACAGCAAGTACTTCTAACTATCTAGCCATCTCTCTAGCCTATTCCCTCCTGTTTTTCAAACTTTTAATTCTGAAACCTTCCTAGTGTTGACATGACAATCGTATGCCACTGTGTTTGGTTTTGTTTTATTTCTTGGGATAGGGCCTTGAAATGCTAGGCTCAAGCCATCCCCTGAGTCACTAGAACTTCAGGCATGCATCACCATACCTTGCTAAAAATAAACTTTGTGGTTTGGTTTGTTTGCAGATAGGTCTAGTTATACAATCCACACTGTTTAGAAACTTACTGTGTAGGCCAGGCTGGCATGGAACTAATAGCAATCCTCCTGCCTCTGCCTCCATGAATACAAGGATGACAAGCTTGAAACACCATGCCTGACATAAAAATGAATATTCATCGAATCAATCAGTTCATCTTTTTTTGTTTGTTTGTTTTGGTTTTTTGAGACAGAGTTTCTCTGTGTAGCCCTGGCTGTCCTGGAACTCACTCTGTAGACCAGGCTGGCCTTGAACTCAGAAATCTGCCTGCCTCTGCCTCCCAAGTGCTAGGGCTAAAGGCATGCACCACCACTGCCTGGCCAATCAGTCCATCTTTAGAGAGATGATTTTTTAAAGTCACCGAGGACTTTAAAAGTCTAAATAAATTACCCTCTAGCCCTAACTGAGGAACTAGGGACAGTTAGTGGCCTCTGAGGGAGGAAGAATCAGTTTTCTGTTTGGTGTGGCTTCTGTGTCACCACAACTCAGTGGATGGCCAACATCCATAATTACATGGACAGTGTATGTTGGAGGCAATGGGTTTAAAACAAAAGAATATGAAGTTAGAGGAGTTAAGGCAGGTGGTGGTGGTGGATCTGGGAGAAATTATGGGGAGAAGTTGAGGTGAATATGACCAAATATGCAAAATGAAAATTTCAAGGAATAAAACTATTTTAAAAATTGTTTAAGTTCTATCAGTGTATGATAATGTCATGATGAAAATGAACCTATTTAGGTCTAGGCTGTGTCTCCTTTCCATGTAAAAATCTATAATGAGTACATATGAACTATTTAAGGGGTAAAGATATAATTCAGTTTAGAGCACTTCCCTAGTATGAGCAATGCCCTCTATTCAATCTCTAACAACAAAACTAACTTTAAAAACTGTTCTTCGGGAGATGGCTGAGCAGTTAAGAGCATTGACTGCTGTTTCAAAGGTCCTGAGTTCAAATCCCACCAACCACATAGTGGCTCACAACCATCTGTACAGCTACAGTGTAGTGTACTCATATATATAAAATAAATAAATCTTTAAAAAAATGTTCTTGGCATCTGAGGAGTATTATGATTATGAAGAACATTTAAGACAACTTCAGAATGAATGGCTATATTCCTTAAGGGGGTCGGGTAGGAGATACTAAGGACATCTGGCTAGACAAAAGCCATGCTAACTAAGGAGTCACACAGGCAGGCTGCCCTCCAGTTCCTCCACCTTCCTTCCTGTTTCCTTCAGGCCCGCAGCATTTAGCTACCAGCAGTCCAGTCTGATTCAAGTCATTGCTCTAGTTTCTCATCATGCTCCTGAGACTAATTCATCCTTAAATATAGGTTACCAATAGAAATACATCTGTGGAGGGCTGGAGAGATGGCTCAGTGGTTAAGATCACTGACTGCTCTCCCAGAAGTCCTGAGTTCAATTGCCAATAACCACATGGTGGCTCACACCCATCTATAATGGGATCCAATGTCCTCTTCTGGTGTCTGAAGACAGTGACAGTGTACTCACATATATAAAATAAATAAATCTAAAAAAAAAAAAAAAACCTAAACCACAAAACAACCCCCCAAAACAGACAAATCAAAAAACATCTGTAGTAGTGAGACCACGTAATGCATCTGTTGGGCAGTGAGACAGCTTAGCAGGTGAAGGCACTTGTTGCTAAGCCTGAATACTTGAGTTTGATCCCTGGGACCCACATGAAACAAGAGAATGAATCCTTAAAGTTGCCCTCTGACCTCATATGTGTCATGACATAATAAAATACATAAAATCAAACTATTTCTACTACATGGCGCTCCAAAGATAGTAGTGACCATGTAGACATATCCCTGTTCTCTTATAGTGTCTAATATTTAAGTCATAAGGTTTTTTTGTTTTGTTTTTGTTTTTTGTTTTTCAAGACAGTGTTTCTCTGTGTAGCCCTGGCTGTCCTGGAACTCATTCTGTACATCAGGTTGGCCTCGAACTCAGAAATCCACCTGCCTCTGCTTCCCAAGTGCTGGGACTAAAGGTGTGTGCCACTACTGCCCGGCTTCATTTAAGTCAGAGTTGAAAATGACATTTAGAACTCACAACCCTCCAGCCTCAGCTTCCCATTGTGTCTGGCTCTGCATTATGTAAAGGCTGTATTTTTTTAAGATTATTTTTTATTTATATGAGTACAATGCAGTTGTCTTCAGACACACATTAAAAGAGTGCATCAGATCCCATTACAGACGGTTGTGAGCTACCATGTGGTTGCTGGGAATTGAACTTAGGTCCTCTGGGAGAGCAGTCAGTGCTCTTACCCGCTGAGCCATCTCTCCAGCTCGTAAAGGCTGTATTTTAACAGACTATGTGTCCTTTCCTTTGCTCTTGGCTCCTGCTGGCCATCACCCTACATAAGCTAAATCTTATTGCACTTAGTAGGGAAATTCCACGGATGGGATAAAAAAATGGGATTTTGCTATTTTTGATAATAAGGCACAAAAAGGTATAATAGTTCATATTTATTGATGTACCAGGCATTTTTACATGTGTTCTCTTAAACAGAGACCAGCTCTTTTTCTACACACACACACACACACACACACACACACACACACACACAGAGAGAGAGAGAGAGGGAGAGAGAGAGAGAGAGAGAGAGAGAGAGAGAGAGAGAGAGAGACAGACAGACAGACAGACAGACAGACAGACAGACAGGCAGGCAGACCCTAGCAGAGAAATCTCTGAAAGGTGAAGTATGTCCAAGTCCAAGTTCCCACACACGTAATACAGTCAGATGGGAATATGGGACTTCTGGCCAAGACCAACCAATCCAGTTTTGTTGTATACAGCCACTTGCTGAAGAGCACATTCCTCTCAATTGCAGTATTTCCTCCAAATTGAAATAGTTGCTCCAGGAGGGAACAGGAAGCTCAGGAGCCTCAGCTGGCAAACAAGATCCTGTGCCCAGAGAGCAACAACAATCCAAACCAAAACAAACTGAAATTCTTTTTTCTTTTAAGATTTATTTATTGTTACATATAGGTTCACTGCAGCTGTCTTCAGACATACCAGGAGAGGATGTCGGATCTCATTAGTGACAGTTGTGAGCCACGATGTGGTTGCTGGGATTTGAACTCAGACCTTTGGAAGAGCAGTCAGTGCTCTTACCCACTGAGCCATCTCTCCAGCCTGACAAACTGAAATCCTTGAGAGTGCCTACTAATAATATAAACGAGGTAAACAGTTGCTAGGGTTAAGATTCTGACCAGGAAACCACCTAAAGAGACATTCTGTAAAGCTGGAAAGACAGTTCCAGGGCTGCAGGTTTCCAAGCTGGCAGACATATTGGGGTGGGCTTTCTGATGTTGCAGCCGCTTTTGCCACCTACGCTCTTCTTAGTAACTCCGATACAAATGTTACTGGCTCATCAAACTGTCCATTGGTGCAATCCTTACTTTGGTTTGTTATGGGCTATCTTTCTGGGATGAGTAGATGGGTGTGTTATGTCTCTATGTCCCCAGGAAAAGTCTGTCACACAACACCTTTGCTACTGCTCTACACAGAGTCCGAGGCATGGACTTTGAGCTGGACCAAGCTATAGCCTGTTCTGCTCCCGATCATGACCTGACTTTAGGCAAACTTGTTTGAGATTGCAAATCAGTTAAGACTATGGCTAGGGCCTCAAGCTTCTTGCTTCAGCGTGAGTTAGGCTTCCTGACCTGACTAAAGGCACAGGCTTTTTACTGAGGAGGTACATACCATGAATCTTAGTACAGTGCTGTGAGTTATTAAAGGAATTGCTCAATGTATATATCCATTATCAATTGCCAAAGTCCTGTGACCATAGTTGATGGCCTTTCAAACTTACTAACATTTTTTTCTTTTGGTTAACATACCTGTTTTGAATTGAGAGATAAAGGTGTAAGTTCAGTGGTTGAACACTTGTCTAAATGTTGAAGTCCTGGATTTGGTCCCTAGTACAAGTAAGTAAAAATAAAGTTAAAAATTGAGGAAAGTTTATCATTCTTTTTCTCAAAGTCTAAATGTAGGCTGGGTGCGGTGATGTATACCTTTAATTCCAGCACTTAGGAGGCGGAGGCAAGTGAAATCTGTGAGTTCAAGTCTAGCCTAGTCTACATACAAAGTTCCAGAAAAGCCAGGGCTACAAAGAGAGACCTGGTTTTAAAAAGCAAAAAAGGAATCCACATTTATTACACACACATACACACACACACATTGTTGATGGTTCTTTTTTGAGACAGGGTCTCAAGGATGGCCTGGAACTTGCTCTGTAGCAGACCTCATGCACAGCCCAAGCTTCTAATCTCCTCAGTCCTTAGATGACAAGGACGCACCATGACACAGTTTTTGACAGAGAAAATATTGTCAACAATAAGGGGTTCTATGAACTGCTGAACCCATCTAGGGATCTCCTACATGCTAGACAACAAGTTATCTCTAGAGATGTGCCTTCATGGTGAAGGCCTGTAATCCCAGGTACTAAGGAGGCTGAGAAATTTGGATGGCGAGGTCAAAGCTTGCCTAAGCTACAGAATGAATTCAAGAACAATCTGGATAATTTATGGAGATTCTGCCTCTAAGTAAAAACAGCAAAATGGTTAAGAGTACAGCTGAGTGGTAGAAGGCTTATGATAGGCTGCAGGTTCAATCCCCAGTATCAATGGGAAGCAGAGATTTTTGCATTGAACTACATCCCTAGCCCCTATGCATTCATTCTATGTTGTTTACAAGAACAGATAATCAGAGGTAAAATGTTCTGGATTATTCAGAAGGGTGTTACTGACATTACGAATAATGAATAGTTCTTGGCCAGACATAGTTGAATCATTCAACAAATATTTAACGGATGCCTGATATATAATGGGCTCTGTGCCATGGGCTCAGTTCACTGAGATAAAACACACTTCTTTGATGATACCAATCATAAGTGTGGTTTCTAAACTTCTTTTTAAAAAAGATTTATTGTTACATATAGGTACACTGTAGCTGTCTTCAGACCCACCAGAAGAGGGCGTCAGATCCAATTATGGATGATTGTGAGCCACTATGTGGTTGCTGGGAATTAAACTCAGGACCTCCGGAAGAGCAGTCAGTGCTCTTATCCTCTGAGCCATCTCTTCAGCCCATACATGTGGTTTCTGTTGGCCTAGAAAAGTCTCTTTACTTTGCGAGGCAAGGCTTGGGAGCTAATAAGCTAGTTTTTGATATATTCAAATCCTATACTTGAGAGCTGGAAAAAAAAAATCAATCTAACCTGTCTCACCTATTAAACAGATTAATAGTAGACGAGAACTGCACGCGCGGTACGTCCTCAAGAAGCTTTGTAAAAATGAACCTGAGGGCAAGGTGGTGCATGCCTGTAACTACTAGTAAAAGGGAAACAGAAGTTCGGAGTTCAAGGTCCGCCTTACCCGAGCCTGTACCACAACAAAATAAAACATGAAGTTTATTGGCATGGTAGTTGACAAAGATCACTTGAGCGTCGGGCTCTTTAAGTCCCCAGAACCGCTCCTCAACACACGCGGCACGCAACGGCGCAAGCCGCCTTTCCCGGAAGGAGCAGACTCCGTTTCCGCCCGAAGATCTTCGCGGTGGGTGTGACCGCCAAAACTTCCGACTCACAGACTATGGGCGGCCCGCCGTCATGCGCATGCGCTCGAGGAGGCCCAGCAACCGGAAGTGTGGGGGCGTGGCCAACAGCTTCAGACAGCCGGCTCCTGCGCTGACGCTGGGGGGCGGGGCGGGGCGGGGCGGGGCGGGGGGTCGCGCGCGCTCGTTCGCGCGGCTTGCTGCGTACAGTAGTGACGGCCGCGCGGGAGGGGTCACATGACCACGGCGGCTGCCTGTACAGTAAGAGCCCAATATGGCAGCGGCGGTCGCAGTGGCAACGGCAGTAGGACCGGCCGCCCCGTAGAGCCCCCCCCACCCCCCCACCGCGCGCCTCCGCGGCCGCTTCCACGCGGAGTTGCTTCTCCGGTCGGACTTCCCCTTTCTCCCACCTTTCCCGGCACCGCGGGAAAAGCAGTGCAGGGCTCAGCAGGCAAGGGGACGCAGCCGGAGCCGGGGCACGGAAGCCTCCGAGTCAGTTCAAGAACAGACATGAGGGAAAAGGGCCGTAGGAAGAAGGGCAGGACCTGGGCGGAGGCCGCCAAGACGGTAAGGAGGAGGGAGCAGTGAGAAAGGCTGGCAGGAGCTCGTTCTCTCGCCGGCCACCCGTCGCAGGGAAAGGGAGGTCACTTGGCCCCGCGACCGGGTCGAGGAGCACGAAAGCGCGCGCAGAGAGCGGCGGTTAGGGTCGCGTTGGCGAGCCGGGAGGAGAGCGAGGCGTCGGCGCGTGGGGTCGGGTCGCGCGGCTGCCGCTTCTCGCGGTGCCTACGACCGGACGGACCCCTCGGTGCTCTGAGGTTGCCTGTCGGGGTCATGTCGCTGTCGCCCCCACTCTGCCAGCCCTTGTCTCGGCCCAGTGTGTTGTGCTCGCCTAGTAACCGGTTCTTCTCCCTTGTGCGCCTTGGAGAGCCCCGATTGGATGCAGACAGGAGGCGGCTTGTGCGTGCTTCCAGCTCCGGAAAGGAGTGGGGAGCGCTGGAGCTCGGTGGCGGTCTCCCGCCGAGGCAGACGGGCCGCCAGACCGTGGGGGCCCCTGCTTATCTGGCTCCGGGAGCTACTGTGAGGTCACGAGGCTTTTGTGTTTGTAGTCCGAGCTGAAAGTGCAGGAGGTGTTTAGAAACGAAGTAACAGGTGGGACTCGCAGAATTTTTTTTTTTCTGTTTCCGTAGAGACCTACTCTGAGTAAGGCAGCAATGCATGGTGGGACATGTAGTTTATTGGCTGGCTTTCTTTTTTTTTTCCTTTTTCTTTCTTTCTTTCCTTTTTTTTTTTTTTTTAAACTAAAGTGAAGGTGGACCGGACCAATGAAATTGTGATTAGTGCCTCTCAGGCCAGTTTTGTTATATGGGATTTAGAAGTCATTTAACAATGAGCATTTGTGAGAAACCTTGTTTTGAAAATTTTAAAACCTGTATTTTACGAAGAAAAGGCACCTTAAGGAGAAATTGAAGTTTCATCAAGCATTTCAACCGCTTTAATAGTGAACAATATAGTGGGTCCTAATAAATGAACCTTTGTGGACTATACGCTTTATTTTCTCTTTAAAAAGGTTGTGTGTGTGTATTAGGGATGGAGTGTGTGCGTAGCCAATGGAGCGCACATGTAGAGGTGATAGGACAACTTGTAGGAGTTGATGTAGGTTCTTAGGATCGAACACAGGTTATCAGGCTTGCTGGCCAGCACATTCACCCACCTCGATAGTATTGGATTGTTTGTTTATTAATTTATTTTTTGAAACTGGGTTTCTCTTGAAACTCTGTAGACCACGCTGGGCTCAAACTCAGAAATCTGCCTGCCTCTGCTTCCCAAGCGCTGGGATTAAAGGCTGCCCAGCTCCTTGTTCAAAAGTAATGTTCATCATGGAGAAATTTAGAAAAGTATGAAGAAAATAACTCAGTTCATTCTTTTATTGCCTAGTTTTGTTTCCCCAAAATTGAATTATATTGTTTATTCAACCTGTATTTTGTTTTTATAAGCCACATGCATTTTTTCTTGAATGTTTTTTCTGCATACATTTATTTGTTGGTTTGTTTGTTTATTTTGAGGATAGCATCTGACAAATGATGGCCTAAAGTTTGCAGCAGTCTTCCTGCCTTTGCCCCTTGAGTCCTGGGATTATGAGATTCTGAGGATAGAACCTAGAGCATCATG
Source organism: Mastomys coucha (assembly GCF_008632895.1). Taxonomy (NCBI): domain Eukaryota; kingdom Metazoa; phylum Chordata; class Mammalia; order Rodentia; family Muridae; genus Mastomys; species Mastomys coucha. The sequence goes on from NW_022196912.1 coordinate 25,772,980, forward strand.
CATTCTAGGCAAAATACTCTACCACTTGAAGTACACCCCCAGCCCACTTAGAGTATGTCTTTGTGAATATACTGTTAGTTTCCTCTAAGAGACAACTCGACATTTTTTTGGTGGTGAGGAGTTCCTCTTCCACAGAAGTTTACTTTCTACTTCAGGGACACCTCGTGACTGCTTACTGTTAATAAAAGAGAAGATTTTAGTTAAAGTATGCAAATCCCAAAACTAATTATATGAATTAATTTTAAGTGTCCATGATGTCATTATGTATTTATTAGGCTTTAATTTTTGAGACCAGGTTTCACTTTGCAGCTTAGGCAGGCATTCAAAGTGCTAAGATTACAGGCATCTCAGCAGTCTCTGTATCTTTTTGTAAGATGGACTCTTTCTGTAGCCCTTACTAGTTAAGAACCCTTTATGTAGAGCAGATTGGCCTTAAACTGGAATTATAAGCATGTACCACAGTCTCTACAGTACCTTGTAAATTATGATCTTTTTGGGTTAAATAGTTTAATGGGTAGGAAATTGTGACAAATAGGAAGGATAATTTTGTACTTGTTTGATTTCTTACAATGATAATATATGCTTATTTTGTGCCCTAGCTACCTTTGTGAAAAATAGTGTTTAAAAGACAAAGTAGGCTGGGGAGCTGCCTTAGTGGTTAAGAGCACTTGTACAGAAATGCACCTTTACATTTACTTATCTCACCAAGGGCCCCTCTTCTCCATTAAAAAAAAAAAAACCTCATTTGTTTTACTTTTATATGTCTTCTTGTGAGGAGGGATGTCTATGTATGTCTAAATCTGTGTGTGGGAGCCAGAGGATGACATTAGGTGCTTTTCTCAGTTGTTCTTTATTTACTGAGGCAAGGTCTGTCACTAAAATGGAAGCTTGCCAGTTGTTCTACATGAGTAGCTGGGCAGCTTTCCCCCATCTCTACTTTCCAAGCACTGGTATTATAAGATGGGGCCAGCATGCACACCTGGACTTAAAATGTTTTTAAAAGTTGTATTATGTGTATGGGTATTTTGTCTGTATGTGTGTCTTTGCACTACATGTATACCTGGGGTCAGAAGAGTGCTTCTGGCTTCCTAGAACTACAGTTACAGATGGTTGTGAGCTGAACCTTGGCCTTCTGGAAGAGTGCCTTTATCCACTGAGCTATCTTTGGAGCCCCCAGCACCATGACTTCTCTGTGTCTTTTGCCATCTGAACTCTGGGCTTTATGTTTGTTTTGTAAGTGCTTTATCCATTGAGCCAATTTCCCACTCCTCTGTCCTGTTTTTATATTTCTGTCCTGAAAGTCTGCACACCTTGTGGAAGGCAAAACAGAAAATCTATTTTGGAGCCAGGCAGTAGTGGCACACACCTTTAGTTCCAGCACATGGGAGAGGCAGACAGAGTTCTTGAGTTCAAGGCCTACAGAGAGAGTTCCAGAATGGCCAGGGCTACACAGCGAAACCCTGACTTGAAAAGTCTCCTGTCTCCAGGAAAATAACTATTTTGGATATTAAGTTAAAAATTTCTATAGGGCCATGTTGGGACAGGGTTGCAATCCAGCATCTTGTGGGAGAGGCAAGAATATCTTGATATCAAGGCCAGTTTGTCCTAGGTAGCTGGGTCCTATTTCCAAAAAATTAAAAAAGTGTTTGCTACAAAAGGAGCTTCTGCTGTTATATCCTAGTTTATGAAAACTTAAAAAAACAATCTCAAATTTGCAGAGCTGCCTACTGTTTTTCCTTTTTTAAAAAAATATTTATTATACATACAGCTTCCTGTCTGCATGTATGCCTGCAGGCAAGAAGAGAGCCCCAGGTCTCATTAGATGGTTGTGAGCCACTATGTCATTGCTGGGATTGAACTCAGGACCTCTGGAAGAGCAGGCTCTTAACTTAACCTCTGAGCCATCTCTCCAGAGGCCCTCTGCCCTCAGTTTTTTCATTCACAGATTTTTATCTGCCTTTAAGAGGTTAGTGCAGTTTTGTTATCAGTGAAATGACATTCTGGTTTTTGTTTTTTTTTTTGTGTGTGTGTGTGTGTGTTTGTTTTAACATGGGTTCATGTAGCTAAAGTTGCCCTCAAATTCCCAGTAGCCAAGGATGACTGATTCTCCTATTTCCACTTCGTCCCAAGTGCTGAGATTAAGTGGTATGCAATCCCCACATCTGGTTTTGTTAATGCAAATATTGTCTAGAGCTAGGGTTTTGTATCACATACCTAAAATCCAACACTTGGGAATCTCAAGTAGAAGGGTCTCAATGTTTCAGGCCATCCTGGGTTGCAGAGTAAGTCCCTGTCTATACCTTTCTTTAAGAAAATAAAGAGATCCCAGCACTTGGGAGGTAGAGGCAGGTTGATTTCTGAGTTCAAGGCCACCCTGGTCTACAGAATGAGTTCCAGGACAGCCAGGACTATACAGAGAATCCTTGTCTCAAAAACAGAAAAACAAAAAAACAACAACAAAAAAAGAAACTATGTGGTAGGAAGTGGAAATATGACTATAGAAATTGATCAATATAAAAACCCGCCTTTGTTATTTTTCAAAAGTTCTGACTACCCCTATACTTTTATATTCTTTCCACATGGAAGAATTCAGTGCTATAAAGTTTCTGGTATTATATATATTTTCTTACTTTTGGTGTAATATGATTCATTATAGTTTTGCCCCATGTTACTGAGTATACTAAATTGAAAAACTTTTCAATATGACTTAAATAGTATTACATGCTTTAAGTCAAATATAGAAGCCCCATGGTTGCTCATGTTTATGAAAATCCAACAGGATCAGAAACTCAAGGCTAGCTTTGGCTACAGAGAGTTTGAGGCCAGCCTGGGCTACATGAAACTTCCTCAGAAATAAAAAAATTTTTTTTATAAAATTTATATATTTTCACTATTTAAAAAATGAGGACAGAGGGGGCTGGCAAGATGGCTCAGTGGTTAAGAGCGTTGACTGCTCTTCCAGAAGTCCTGAGTTCAATTCCTAAAAAACCATATGGTGGCTCACAACCATCTGTAATGGGTTTCAGATGCCTTCTGATGTGTCTGAATATAGCTACAGTGTACTCATATACATAAAATAAATAAAAAATAAAAACAAGGACAGAGGTAGTTAATTCCAGATGAATTTAGTCTACTGAAAATGTGCATACTAAAATACTAAAAATATTCATTTTGCAGCTGGAGAGATGCTCAGTGGTTAAGAGCACTTGTTTTTCTTACAGAGGACCCAGGTTCAGTTCCCAGCACCCACATGGTGGCTCACAACCACCATGTTCATAACTCCAGTTCTGGGGGATCCAGTGCCCTCTCTAACCTTGGGCACTGGGCATGCAGGAGATACACATACACACATATGTGTAGGCAAAACACTCAACCGTATAAAATAAAATGATTTTAAAAAATTCTACTTGAGCCAGGCGTTGGTGGCGCATGTCTTTAATCCCAGCACTTGGGAGGCAGAGGCAGGCAGATTTCTGAGTTTGAGGCCAGCCTGGTCTACAGAGTGAGTTCCAGGACAGCCAGGGCCACACAAAGAAACTCTGTCTGGAAAAACAAAAAACAAAACAAAACAAACAAACAAACAAACAAAAATTCTACTTGAATTAGCCATGATTGACATTTTGCTAAATATACTAACAGGTAGAGGTGTATATTACATAAAGTTCTATAATTTGCTTTCTTTATAAATATCATGGATGTTTTTTCATACCAACAACTAAATAGCTGCCCCCTTCCCATTTTTTTGAGACAAAAATCTCATGGTGGCAGGGTTGGGAAGAATGTGCAAGTGCTAGAAGCTAGTGCACAGGCACAAAGAAACAAATTGGGACAGGTACATGTGCTTTCTTTCCAAGGACTTACTTTTTTGTTGTTTGTTTTGTTTTGATTTATTTTTTGAGACAGTATTTCTCTGTGTAGCTGTCCTGGAACTTGCTCTGTACACCAGAGCTGGGGTCCTCACTTCTGTCTGCTGCTGCTTCCAGGATGCTAGGGTTAAAGGTGCAGGCCTAGGACATACTTTTTTTTTTTTTTTTTTTTTTTTAGATTTATTTATTGTTATATGTAAGCACACTGTAGCACCAGAAGAGGGCGTCAGATCTCATTACAGATGGTTGTGAGCCACCATGTGTTGCTGGGATTTGAACTCAGGACCTTTGGAAGAGCAGTCAGTGCTCTTAACCGCTGAGCCATCTCACCAGCCCCGGACATACTTCTTAAAACCAGGCCTTATCTCTTTAACATTTATCAGATTGCAGATCCATCAATGAATTTATCCTTTGATGAAGTCATGGCTTCATAGTCCATTCACTTCCCTGAATCCCACTACCTGAACACTGTCTCATTAAGAACCAATCTTTTCAACACTTGAGCCCTTTGGGGAAACACTTTATATCAAAATATAATGGTATCTGTGCTGCCATATGCTAAAAATATTCATCACATGAGCACCTAAAATGGCTAGTGTGATTAAGAACTGCATTTAAAATTTTATTTAATTGTAACTACTTGTAAGTAGGAGTATGTGGCTAGTGGGTATTATTGGACAATATAGAGCTAAAGCAATTTCCCATGTTTATTGACTATTGCTATATTCCACTTCCTACTTCCCGTACTGGGGATTGAATTTAGGGCCTTGTGTTTGCTAGGCAAGTGCTATGCTCATGTACATTCATAGCGTGAATAAGGGCACCCCCACCCTTATTTTAGTTTTTTGAGACGGTCTTATTAAGTTGCCACTGCTGGACTTAAACTTAATTGTGTAGCCCAAGCTGGTCCTGCATCAGTCTTCTGAGTATATGGGATTGCAGAAGTACACCAGCATGCCTGGTTATTTGTATTATTTACCAGTAAACTTGACTACTCAGATCTTTGTCTTTTTCCTACCTTGTTTCCTGGCCTTTAAATTTTTATTTTTATTTATATGTATGTGTTTGTCTTTGTGTATGTATGCCATTTGTGTGCAGGTACCTGCAGAGTCTAGAAGAGGGTGTTAGATACCCTGGAGTTGAAGCTAGAGCAGTTGTAAGCTGCCTGACATTGGTACTGAAAACTGAACTTCATTCCTGGAAGAGCATTCTTAACCAGTGAGCTCTCTCCAGCCCCTATTTCCTGGTCTGCGTTTCTGTCTTTTTTTTTTTTAAAGACATTTACCTTCCCAGTGTTGGAATTTCCTTCATGCCAACTTTTAAGTGTTTTATATATAAAGGTAATTAGCCCTTTGTTTTGTTACAGATATGTTTCTCTATTTGTCTTTTAAAATGGATTCATGGAAATTGTTCTTTTCTGAACAAATATTTTTAATATGTGTTTGGTGTGTGTGTATGCCATGGCTTGCACATGAAGGTGAAATGACAACTTTTGTGAGTTGGTTCTTTCTCCTCTTGTGTTTCATGGGTTTTGTAGATAAAACTCAGGTTGCCAGGCTTATTTAGCAAAAGCATTTATTTACACTGACTCATCTTACTGGCCTCTGTCCTATTCATGTGCTCAAGTGTGCACTTCCTAAACATATATATTTAAGATTTACTTTGTGTGTGTGTGTGTGTGTGTGTGTGTGTAAGAGAGAGAGATTGATTGATTAATTGATTTGTGTGTCTATAAATGCCTGTGTGATACCCATAGAGATCAGAAAAGGGCATTTGACTTCATGGAACTCAAGAGCTACAGTTGATTGTGAGCTATCTGACTTGGTGTTGGGGACTAAACTTGGTTCCTCTGTAAGAGTTGGAAGTGCTCTTAACTGCTGAGCCATCTCTCTGTCCCCTGTACATTCAATGTTATGTAATCAAGTTGATCAGCCTTTTCCTTTTCTTCTTTTTAGGTTTTGGGATCTTATGAAATATTTTTCCCATTAAGAGATTAAAAGTTGTTGGGTGGGGATGTATGTAGCACAGCCTGAAGAGTGCTGGTTCTGTCCCCAGCACTGCTAAACTGGTGTGTTGACATACTCTTGTGATCAAAGGGTTCAGAGTCATTCTCTGCTTCATAATGAATTTGAGGCTAGTCTGGGCTTGAGACCCCATCAGCGGGCAGGGAGGAGGTGTATGTGTAGGGGGACTAAGTGATTTTATTTTTTTAGCTCATGTAGCCTGCACTGGCCTCTTGCACTGCCCTCTTGCTATATGAGGATAACCAGATAACCTTGAATTCTCCCCCAGATTCCCACCCCCCTCCCCAAGACAGGGTTTCTCTGTGTAGTCCTAGCTGTCCTGGAACTAGCTCTGTAGACCAGGCTGCACTTGAATTCAGAAGTCCACCTACCTCTGCCTCCCAAGTGTTATGACTTAAGGCATGCAAGGCATGCACCACCACGCCTGGGCCTGGCTTAACCTTGAACTCTTGATTCTCCTGAGTGCTGGAATTACAAGTGGGTGCCACCATGACAGACTTACGTGGTGCTGGGATGCATGCTAATAATGAAATCCAGGGCTTCTTGCATCCCAGGCAAGCTGAGTACCAGCTGAGCCACATCTCCAAGCCTCCATCTGGAGTCTAAGTCACTGATGTTTGAATTATTCAATGGCTGGTTTAGTGATACTCAATTTTTAAAGAAATTGTTCCTGTGGATCGTTTCCTTTCCCCTCTTTCCTTCCTAATTTTTGTGTTTGGTTTTGAAATAAAGTCTTTGTAACCCATTTGGAATTTGCTATGTATTATAGGTTGGTCTCCAACCCAACACTTAGTATGAACCACCAAGCAAAACACAAACCCCCAATATTTAGAAGGAAATTAATAAAAGGAAGAAATGTTGATAAATCAAACACAACTAGAAACACAAAAACAACTAGAAAAAGTTATAAGAAAAATTTCAAATGGAAGTTTTCTTTTGTGTACATTTTGTATCTTTATATAAAAAAATGTAAAATAGAGAAATAATTTTTATCCTAATGGGTATGGGGTTAAGACCAGAGAGGATGAGGCAGATTTGCCAGGAGTTTTGAGCCAGTCAACATGGTAAGTTATTGGTTATATTGTGAGACCTTGTCTCAAAAAAGCAAACAGAACAGAAGAAGCAAAAAATCCATGTTGTGAACAGTATGAAAAAAGACAGGTGGCAAGGGATGGTAGGCAGTCTTTAGGAGTTGAATATTTGCTAAGTGCCAGCAGAGATTACACAGTGGCTTTGGAATGAGGACCATAAGGCTCAGATGAGGTCATACTCTTAGGTGGCTTTTTGATTTTCACAGCTTGGTCTGGTTTAAAGAGGACCAATTAATGTGTTTGGAACCCAGACATACAGAAATTGTGAGATAGATGTGTATTGTTTAACCTAAATTGGATAATAAAATGTATAGTCATGAATAAGACTAAATTTGATGTTGAAGCTGTATTGTGGTAAATTAATAAAATTTGCCATTTTCCAAGAAGCAAAGTCAAATTTAATAGACTTCAGTATGTAAAATGGTGGATAATGCTGTGTGGTGGTGGTGTGCGCCTTTAATCTCAGCACTTGGGAGGCAGAGGCAGGTGGATTTCTGAGTTCAAGGCCAGCTTGGTCTACAGAATGAGTTCCAGGACAGCTGAAGAAACCCTGTCTCGAACCCCCCCCCCCCCAAAACAAACAAAGGGTAAGGGCTGGAGAGATGACTTAGTGACATGAAATACTCTTGTGGCGGACCCAAATTCCTAGCCAAACTTTAGGTGCCTCCAACTCTGAGACACCTGCATTCATGTGTATATACATATGAGTGCACATACACATACAAA
>NW_022196912.1:25780696-25784214 GCF_008632895.1 Mastomys coucha
AAAAAGAAAATAAAAATCTTAAAGATGGTGGATAAAAGATTTACAGGTTAATATGTAAAGTCATTGTAAAACAAGGCACAAATTGAGACTAAAAATAGTTTATTGTTAATTTACCTTTGAGTGTTGTGAAATATATTTGAAGAGAAAGGCTGAAAAGGTGGTGTGCTGAGGAAATTGATCTGACATGTGTTTTTATTCTAGGAGTTATATAACTTTTTATGCAGGAGATAACATCTATTTTAGGTTAGTTGGGCTTTGTGGGATTTATTACAGAGGTCTGGCACCTATGTGTGACTGGCTGTTTCATTCTTTCTGTGGCCTAAACCTTGTTTTCACTTCATATTCCTTCTACCCATATGTCTTACACATTGAGTTCTCCAATAGTATCTTTATTAGGTTCTGCTGGTTTCCTGAAGTATAAGGGGATGTGTTAGTTTGGGTTATACTGCTGTGAACAGACACCATGACCAAGGCAACTCTAATAAAGGATAACATTTAAATGGGGCTGGCTTATAATTCCAGAGGTTCAGTCCAATATCATCAAGGAGGGAAGCATGGTAGCATCCAGGCAGGCATGGTGCTGGAGAAGGAGCTGAAAGTTCTGCTTATTCCAAAGACAAACTGAAGACTGGCTCCCATGTGGCTAGGGGGAGAGTTTAAAAGCCCACCCCCACTGTGACACAGTTCCTCCAACAAGGCCACACCTACTCTGACAAGGCCACACCTCCCAATAGTGCCACTCCCTAGGTCAAGCGTGTTCAAATCACCCTAGGGGTTTACTGCAGCTCTTTCACACAATGAAATTGTACCATTTCTTTATTACTATTATTTTTGTTTGTTTGGTGAGGTAGTCTTGCAATATAGCCCTTACTGACCTGGAACCTGTGAAGTGTTCAGGTTGGCCTTGAGTGCTGGGCTTGTAGTTGTGAGCCACCATGCCTGGCTTACTTACCTTTAATGTTTTCTATTAATGTATATTAAGTATACATAATAATGGGATTTTCATACATGGACATGATGAATTTCTATCATTTTCATCCTCTGTTATCCTTCTTTGTTGATGTTCTGCTGACACCTTTCTCTTCCCAATTAGTTCCCCTTCTACTTTCTTTGTCAACAGCTTGGTGGCCCAGTGATTTTTCATTTGGGTTGATAACAGGTGCATGGATGAGGGTTTATTTACAGGCTTGTGGTCAGTCACCTTCCCAGTGTAGCCACTGAAGAAAATGCCTCTTACTACTTCCTAGCAACCATTAGCTGCCAGCTTCCTAGGAACAGTGGGGTCTTAGGAACCACTTTCCACTTACTTGGTTCTTTGAGATAGAGTCTTTAACTCTAGTCCAAGCTGATCTCAAATTCCTGGTGATCTTCCTGTCTCAGTCACCTAGACTCAGCTATGATGTTTGGTGTGAGCCACCGCACCTTCTTTTTCAATTGTCTCACTGTGCATGTTGTCCCCACCTCTCCATTGCTCCAGAGAATATATTTTATACTTACCTCTCTTCTCATGAGTATATTTAGAACCACTATTTTAGTTATCACTATATAGTCCTCTTTACTATCACTTGTATATATTGTCATTGTGTTATGACACTACAAATTGGAAAGCCCACAAGAAACTATAATTCTTACATTTTATGGAAAAAATATAAAGTTCATGAGAATAGCCTACTTATGCTTACCATATTTGCTCTTTATTATTATTTTTCAAATTTATTATTTTATTTTACATGTTTTGCCTGTATGTATCTTTGTATACTGTGTGCATATCTGGTACTCTTGGAGGTCAGAAGAAGGCATTGAATCCCCTGAAACTGGAGTTACAGTTGTGAGCTGCCATGTAGGTGTTGGGAATTGAACCCAGATCTCTTGGAAGAACAGCCAGTGGTCTTTAACCACAGAGACTTCTCTCCAGTCCCCCAACCCCCTACTCTTTTATGTCATTTTTATATTTTCTGAGACATGGTTTCATGTAGTCCATAGTAGTGTTGAATTCCATATGCATTCAAAGATGACCTTGAACTTCTGATCATTCTGCTTAAGTGCTGGAGTAGGTCGATGTGCCTGACTTGTTCTGTTCTTTTCTTTTCTTTCCTTTCTTTCTTTCTTTCTTTCTTTCTTTCTTTCTTTCTTTCTTTCTTTCTTTCTTTCTTTCTTTCTTTCTTTTTTTTTTCTTTTGGTTTTTTGAGACAGGGTTTCTCTGTATAGCCCTAGCTGTCCTGGAACTCACTCTGTAGACCAGGCTGGCCTCGAATTCAGAAATCTGCCTGCCTCTGCCTCCCAAGTGCTGGGATTAAAGGCGTGTGCCACCACTGCCCAGTGACTTGTTCTTCAATTATTTATTGTTCATATTTTTTTTCTGAAAGCACTTTTTTCTGCCTTAAAAAGTTTGTTATTCTTTTAGAGCATTGTCTCTTAGTTACAGACTCTTCAGTTTCTTTTTGTGGGAGAGATCCCTGATAACCACCTCCCGGTTTGATTCTCTAAGACACATAGGGCTCAGCTTTTAGTCATACTAATAGTTGTCATCTATTATGGAAAAGAATTCAGTTCAAAATTGGGTATTGTAGAAGCAGGACATAGTGTGTGGGCCTATAATCTCAATACTTGGGGCATATGGAGGCAGGATTTCGAGTTTAAAGGCTCTTTAGGCTACATGAGACCTTATTTCAAAAACAAAGCAAAACAAGACAATGCTGGGAAGATGGTTCAGTTGGTCAAGTGCTTACTTCCTACTTAAGTTTGAATCCTCAGCACCCACATAAAAAGCCATATAGTAGTGTATGCTTGTAATCTTAGGGCTGGGGAAGAAAGACTGGCAGATAGATCCCTGGCCAACAGCCAGTCCAACCTATTGTTTAGCCCCAGGCCCAAGTGAGAGAGTGTCTTAAAAAGGAAGGTGGAAGGTTGCTACTTCAGAATATACTTGAGGTTGACCTCTGACCTCTACCCACAGCCATACATACGTGAACATGTATATACACACAGAAAATTCAAATTAAGTGAACAAATGGAAGATATGCTTGAGGTAAAATTTGGAGGAAGGTTCTAAGAGCTTTCTGAGTAAGATCACACCATGCTTAGTTCCTCTAGGAATGATATGACAAGGAGTAAATTGTATGTTAACAAGGAGTTGGACCCAACATGGTGGTGCATGTGTTTAATCTCAGCATTCAGGAGGCAGAGGCAAGCAGATCTTTGTGAGTTCTAGGTTAGTCTGGTGTACAAAGTGAGTTCAGGACAGCCAGGGCTTCTTCACAGAGACACCGTCTTGAAAAATCAAACAAAACCAACCAACCAAACAAAAAAAACCCCAAAAGGTAGTTTTTATTGAGAACAGGATAGCAAACTCAAGTCCCAGCTTCTAGAAGAAAAGTATATAGCATAAACCACATAGTTTGTACAGAACCATTTTTCTTCAAATCCCAGTTCCCATACAAGCCAACGGCTAGTTCTTGGAGGTAGGACAAAATAATCATATTAGATACTTGCTCTGTTCTTTTCCTCTTCAACCCCCC
>NW_022196912.1:25784224-25800224 GCF_008632895.1 Mastomys coucha
TGTGTGTGTGTGTGTGTGTGTGTATAGGTTTTTTTTTTTGAGACAGGCTTTCTCTGTGTTCTCGCTGTTATAGTTCTATCTGGAGTTTTTCTTATAAAATTTTAATTGTTTTTGTGTTTCTAATTGTGCTTGATTTATCAACATTTCTTCTTTTTATTAGTTTTCTTCCAGATGTTAGGTGTACGTGTGTTTTGCTTGTTTTTGAAACATAGTACAGGCTGGCCTGGAACTCAAGACCCTTATGTCTCAACATGCTATCCTGAGTTCATTCTTTTTTCCATTGCTTTCTTTTAAAGATTTATTTATTTTATGTATAGGAGTACACTGTAGTTGTTGTCAGACACACCAGAAGAGGGGGTCAGATCACATTGCAGATGGTTGTAAGCCACCATGTGGTTGCTGGGAATTGAACTCAGGACATTTGGAAGAGCAGTCAGTATTCAACCATGTAACCATCCCTCCAGCCCCAGTGCTTTCTTTTAATAAGTATTTTCTCATTGATTTATCTTAAACAACTTTGTGTGTAATAATGTTTTCCATTTTTCTTCCTGGCTTCTCTTTCTTTCCTTCTTTCTTTCTTCTTTCTTTCTTTCTTTCTTTCTTTCTTTCTTTCTTTCTTTTTTTTTTGAGACAGGGTTTCTTTGTGTAGCCCTGGCTGTCCTGGAACTCACTCTGTAGACCAGGCTGGCCTCGAACTCAGAAATCTGCCTACCTCTGCCTCCCAAGTGTGCCACCACTGCCCGGCCTGCTTTTCTTTCGATTGTGTTTATGAATGTCACTTCACATAATACAAGCTTTATCCTATGTCCTATTTACAAACAGTTTACTTCATATATCTCTTTAGAAAGTACACTTAATAAGGAATCTACAAAAGGGAATATTTGTTTTTTTGTTTTGTTTTGTTTTTGTCGTTGTTTTGTTTTTTTGAGACAGGGTTTCTCTATATAGCCCTGGCTGTCCTGGACCTCACTCTGTAGACCAGACTGGCCTTGAACTCAGAAATCCACCTGTCTCTGCCTCCCAAGTGCTGGGATTAAACAAATATTTGATTGCATAAAACAAAGTCCTAGGTTAAAATAAAACTTGAACATAATAGGAAACACAGAAAGGACAAACAAGGAGAAAACCTTTTCCACTCAGTGCCAAGTGTTATAGATAATACAATTTGCCTTTTTTTTTTTTAAGTGGTATAGCATAACCTTGTCTTGTTTGTGACTTCATTACTGTGTAACATAGTCATTGACCTTGAAGAAGTAAAATAGGAATAAGTGCTTACCTTTTTTCCGGTGAAATCTAGCACAATTCACAAAACCTAGGAAGGGTATGGCTCGAGTAAGGAGAATTGATTTTAGAATGTCATCATAGTGAAATTTAGAAACTAGTTCATATAAAAGCAAATTTCAAGTTTTATTTTCTTTTTCTTAGTATTTAGTAGTAGTATTTTATTTTGTTCTCCTTCCTCCATTCCTTCCTCCCTTCCAATAGAATGGTTTTACTGTATATAGTTCAGTTTCTCAGCTCTCACAGTGTTTGTATATACTGAGTTTGGTAAGTGGGGAAGCAGCAGCTTCATTTTGTTCTACAGTTTAAATATCAGGTAACAGAGATTTGGATGATTAAGCAGTTGTCAAAGCATACTTGCTTCTCATGTTGGGATCAAAATTTGGAGTGGCTAGCATCTCCTTTTATCTTGGTTTGGAAATTCATTTCTGTTACTGACAAAGTAGTTAGTAGACTCCTATTCCTGATTTGCTTCTCTGTTCTATGAAGACTTTTTTGTTTTATACTATTACTTTTTATTACTGAAAACACAAATATATAACCAAATACACTATTTACAGAATTTTACCTCATTTTTTGTCAATTGTCCATCCAAAATTAAGGATGATTCTATTAATTAGTATATAACTCTCCTCCCAAGCACCATAATCACCTAAATTTATTAGATTATCATTTTTAATTGGATATTTGTTTACATTTCAAATATTATCCCCTTTCCAGGTTTCCCCTCTGCAAACCACCTATCCCAACCCCCCTTACCCTGCTTCTATGAGGGTGCTCCCCCACCCACTCTGGCCTCACCACCCTAGCATTCCTTTATACTGGGGCATCAAGCCTTCATAGGACCAAGGGCCTCCCCTCCCATTGATGCCAGATGAGGCCACTTCAGCCCTTGCCCTAACACCTCTAGCATCCGCATCTTGGTCAAGATCGGGCAGAGCCTCTCAGGAGACAGCTGTATCAGGCTCCTGTCAGCAAGCACTTCTTGGCATCAGCAATAGTGTCTGGGTTTGGTGTCTGCATGTGGGATGGATCCCCAGGTAGGGCAGTCTCTGGATGGCCTTTCCTTCAGTCTCTGTTCTGCTCTTTGTCCCTATATTTCATTTAGACAGGAGCAATTCTGAGTTTTGGGTTAGGAGCTTTTTGCATTTTCTTTGACTGTTGTGTCAATGTTTTCTATAGTATCCTGTGCCTCTGAGATTCTCTCTTCTATCTCTAGTATTCTGTTGGTGATGCTTGCATCTATGACTCCTGATCTCTTTCCGAGGTTTTCTATCTCCACGGTTGTTTCCCTTTATGATTTCCAATTTTAGATCCTGGATAGGTTTTTTTCAATTCCTTCACCTGTTTGGTTGTGTTTTCCTGTAATTCTTTAAGGGATTTTTGTGTTTCCTCTTTAAGGGTTTCTACCTGTTTACCAGTGTTCTCCTGTATTTCTTTAAGAGAGTTATTTATGTCCTTCTTAAAGTCCTCTATCATCATGAGATGTGATTTTAAATCAGAGTCTTGCTTTTCTGGTGTGATGGGGTATCCAGGGCTTGCTGTGGTGGGAGAACTGGGTTCTGATAATGCAAAGTAGCCTTGTTTTCTGTTGCTTAATGTTCTTGCACTTGCCTCTCACCATCTGGTTATCAGTGGTGTTAGCTGATCTTGCTGTCTCTGACTGTGGCTTGTCCCTCCTTGTAAGCCTGTGTGTCAGCAGTCTTGGGAGACCAATTCTCTCCTGGATGAATTTGGGTATGGAGAGCTGTGCACAAGGTCAACTCCAGGGTGCAGACGGAAACTGGAAGGATCCTGTCCCGGGCTGTTCCTTAGTTCCTTAGTTCCGGTGTCCAGATGGTCTGGGCAGGTCCCTCTTGGGCCAGGTATTTGAGCAGAAGTTGTGGTCTCAACTGTGCTTTCAGGTCTGTCAGCACTCCTGGGAGACCAGCTCTCTCCTACGGTATTTGGGTATGGAGAGCTTGGCACCGGGTCAGCTCCAGGGTACAGACAAGACTGGAAGCTCTATGAAGATTTAAATGTTAGTTGTTGCCCCAGATTCCAATTCACTGCTAAACCTGCTGAATCTGATGTCCTCCCTCTTGATTAAATGGAGTCTGAGCTCTCACAGTTAAAACAATTGCTTAAAAAATGTTTCTATTAATTTTGCAGTTCAGAAATTGTTGACCACTACAACTTCAAAATAAATTTGGCTTTTTAAAAATATTGTAAATGTGTTTTGGTCTTTTGCCTGCACATCTTGTGCTGTGGAGGACAGAAGAGGGTGTTGGATTTCTTTAAACTGGAGTTATAGATGGTTGTGAACTGAATGACCTTCATACGGGTGCTGGCAATTGAATTCTGATCCCCTGGAAGAACTTCCATTGTTTTTATGGCAGAGCTATATCTTTCTAGCCACGCCCAGTTCAAACAACAACAATAGAGTTTCTCTGTTTAGAGCTAGCTATCCTCCTGAACTCTTCTTTGTAGACCAGGTTGACCTTGAACTGAGATTCAATTGCCCCTGCCTCCCATGTGTTGGGATTAAAGGCATGTTCCACTAAACCTGACTCAAATTTGATAGTTTTTCTTTACTGGCTCTTGTGTATCTTGTGTAGCACAGACTTCTTAACTTTTCTCACTCTGTATGTGTGAGTCATCTCAATGATTACAGAAGTATTAGTGATCTTATATAAGGCTTTTGGGGTGTTAAATACTTTTTGTTTCTTTTTGTTTTTCAAGACAGAGTTGCTTTGTGCAACAAAACTGGCTGTTTTGGAACTTGCTTTGTAGACCAGGCTGGTTTGAACTCAAAAGACCTGAGGTACCGGGACTTAAGGCATACGTTATTAACATTTTAAATGTAAAATGAAATAATCTAGATTATACATTCAGATTCTTTACCCATCTCTGATAATTTTTTAAAAAGATTTATTTATTTTGTATACTATTTTATTATGTATACAGTATTCTGCCTGCAGGCCATAGATCTCATTAAAGATGGTTATGAGCCACCAGGTGGTTACTGGGAATTGAACATCAGGACCTCTAGTAGGGCAGTTAGTGCTCCTAGCCACTGAGCCACCTCTCCAGGCCACTGATAACTTAAAATATTCTTTTTGTTTTCGCTTTGTTTTGTTTGTGACGGCATTTTATTGTGTAGCCCTGGCCTACTTGGAACTTGCTATGTAGACCAGGCTGGCCTGTAACTCACAGAGATCCATTGTCTGCCTTTGCCTCTCTGCATTTTGGGTGCAAGAAATAAAAACCTGCACTGCTACTTCTGGCTAAGGAGTAAGTATTAGTAAGTACTTTAAGAACCTTGTCCTTGACTTCTTTATACTTTTCATATTTAACTTTTTCCTCCATGTTTAGTTATATTGTCTTAAGAATAGTTTGTAAAAATTCCATTTGTAGTTTAAACAGTTTCAGTACAATTTTTTTTTTTGTGAGACAAACAGTGCCCTCCTGTGGTTAGAACGAGGTAACTGTTTTTGGAAAACTCCTAGCCTACCTTAAACTTGTGGTAAAAGAATATGGTATGCCTCCTTTGGAATCCTTCCCACTTTCAAGGGTTTCCCTCACATTCCTTTAGTAAATCTACACTTGCTTTACCTAAATAATAGTAATAGTAATAATAATAGTAGTAGTAGTAGTAGTAGTAGTAGTAGTAGTAGTAGTAGTAGTAGTAATGAATGTAATAGTTTGTATAGTATTTTTGCTCAGAAATATTTTGATATTTTTCTTCTGATTTTTCTAGTGTATGTATATTTTTCTTATTCTTCTGTATATTTTCTTAGGGATAAGGATAATTGAATATAAACAAATTAAGTTATCAAAAGGATAAATTGTCTTTTTTTGTTATTTATTTGTGAGTGCATGTGCACATAGCTGAAAAAACATCTTGCAAGAGGCACTTTTCCTTGATCGAACTCAGATTATTGGGCTTGGTGGCAACCTTGCTGCTGATACATCTCAGTCCTAGGCTCTGGTTTTGTTTTTTAATTTTAATTTTCTCTTTCTTTTTCCCTTCCTCCTTCTCTTTCTTCTACCTCCATCCTTCCTCCTCCTCTTCCTCCTCTTCCTCCTCCTCCTCCTTCATTGACATCTTCTTCATCTTCTGTTTAACAGGGTTTCTCTGTACCTTGACTGTCCTGGAGCCCTGTAGACCTGGCTAGTCTTGAATTTAGAGATCTGCCTGCCTCTGTCTCCCAGAGTACTGGGATTAAAGGCGTGCTATGCTACCTCCTGCTTTCCCAGGTCCTGTTTTTTGTTTTGTTGCCCAGGCTGTCATAGAAGGATACGTGTTCTTTCTGTCTCTCTTAAGTGCTGTAATTATAGGCACAAGCCACTTTGTGGGGAAGACAGAATATGTATGTGTAGTGTAAGCTGGTTTATAACCCTTTGTCTTCCTGCCTCATCTATAGTGCTGGAATTACACAGTCATATACTCTTCTGTCTAGCTTAATCAAAGTATTGTTGCATGAAAACACAAGTGTTTTATACATGATATTTTACTTTTGGTTTTTCTTGCAGTATAGTGTAGTTTCACAGAGCAGCAATTTAATTTTTTTAATGGAATTATTAACTTATTTTTAATATATATGAGTATATTGTAGCTGTCTTCAGACACACCAGAAGAGGGTGTTGGATCCCCATTATAGATGGTTGTGTGCCACCATGTGGTTGCTGGGAATTGAATTTAGGACCTCTGGAAGAGCAGTCAGTGCTCTTAACTGCTGAGTCATTTCTCCAGTTCTGATATATTTATATATATATAAGTTTTGAAACTTATTATTTTCTATTTCGGTATGCTTTTTTATTAGTAGAAATTAATATATCATTAGTTATTTGTGGTAAAAATTGCAGAAAAAAACCAAAGGGCTAATAATAGCCTGAGAAAAAACATGTTCTTTTGTTTACTTCATCTAATACTGGTAACATTTTTGATGATGCTGACATCAGAAACAGAATGTAACACAGATTTTTGGTCATCAGAGGCAATCCTGTTTCGATATTCTGAATACTGGCGTTAAGAACATGCATCACGGCTTCTTGAAACATAGCTGTTTGTCCAAGTCTTATAATCCTAAGAGTTGCCATTTTGGGTCTGTTGTTTGTACTTTGTCTTTCGTGAACTCTGTAGAGTGATTTCAGATAATATATTTGACATTTTGTTGCTGTTAGGGTCACACAGCCATGGGGGTCCAGAGAAAGGTCTCATTTGGTAGTGCTTCATTGCATATAAAAACTCTTGGAATCCATCTCCAGCACAAACTGGGTAGATGTAGTTTGTCTGAAGTCCTAACACTGGGGATGTGGAAACAGGAGGGTCAGAAGTTCAAGGGCATTCTTGGCTGAGTAGGGCGCTATGGGACTGGGCTGGAGAATCTGTCCTCAAACCAAACTAAAAGAACCCATCAAATGCTTGTTTAAACCTATGGAGAAATTTTGTTTGTTTTGGCAACAGGGTCTTACTATGAAGCCTTGAACTAACAAAGATCTACCTCCAGTGCTGGCATTAAAGGAATGTGTCTGGCATTAGCTTTAGTTCTCAAATCTATGTACTAAAATTCATATATGTTTTTTACTTGTTAGAACTTTTTCAGCTATCTGCATCTATGTTGCATTTATGTCAGCTAGTGGCTAGTTTCAAAATGTGATATTGGTTTACAGCTACTGCCATGCTTCCTGGGCAGCAGTAGAGAGAGAGAGGGACAGGACAGTGACACACCCCAAAGTCTACTTGGGAGAATTTCTTTCTTCTGTGAAATTAGAAACATCTCCTTTACTGTGCTTCAGATTAGAATGACAACATTTGTATTGGAGCACTGTCTGTCTGTATCAGTGTGCTTTTGGTTTTGGGTTGCAGTTGAGCCCAGGCCAGGAGGTTATAGAGAAAACAAAACTAGGAAACCCACTTCTGACTAAATGGTGTTTTTTTCTAATTGTGGTTTCCTTTTATCTGCTACCATTTTTGAAGTACTCAGATAATTATTGTATTCATTCTGTCCAGACTTTTAGTTATATTTAATGGGGAACAAACTATGCTTACTATCTTTATTGCATCCAAAACACTTTTGATACTGATTTTTTTAAAGGAAGCATGGATTTAATTTAACTACAGTTTGAGGCTATAGTTCATCATGATGGGAAACACATGGCAGGGGTGTGAGGTCATATTACATTTGCAGTCAGAAAGCAGGGAGATATAAGTGTTCCACAGATGTGATTTTAATATAGTTATATGTTCATTTATTTGATTGAGAATTTACTGCATGCCCATGCAGTAGTAGTTACTGATAGAAATGCAAACAAATGATTTTAAAAAAAAAATAAATAAAGACAGGGTTTCTCTGTGTACCTTGGATGCCCAGGAACTTACTCCACACCAGACTGGTCTTAAATTCAGGGATCCACTTGTCTGTTTCCTAAGTTCTAGAATTAAAGTTGTGGGCTAGCACACCTTGTTAAAATAGAGAATCTTCAAAATGTGCACAGTGATATGTCACAGGTAGGGATGGGACTTGGGAGTGGAGAGTAAAATTAAGCAATTTCATATTCATTGAGTAATTCAGATGCTAATTTTAAACTTTTTGATCTGTTTCTGCTTTAGAATTTGACTTACTGTTTGTGGTTGAGGAAAAAGTCTGGATAAAATCTCTAGATATCTTTTAGATCTAATTATTTTAACATAGTCATAATAATAGATAATTGTAAGAATGAGAATATAAAATAAAATAAGAATTTATTCATTGTTATTATTTCCTTATTTTTCAGGTCTTAGAAAAATACCCAAACACACCCATGAGTCATAAAGAAATTCTACAGGTTATCCAGAGAGAAGGACTAAAAGAAATCAGGCAAGTTATTAAACTATTACTAGTAATGATTGTGTTTGGTTAAAATATTTAATAATACTTATTATTCTTTGTCTTATACATTGATTAGTATAATATAATTTCTGAACTTCAGGTTTATTCATCTGTCAGTCTTTGTAGTTTTTAAGTTAGTATATAAAAAATTAAAAATAAGTAAAGCAAACTTCATGAGAAGGTAAAGTATCTATCTTTCAAAGCCTATGCATGTTAATTCTTTGGAAGGTCTGGTGTCATCTTTACACCTTCACCTACACTTTGTACTTTTGATATACTGAGGTTGGTAATTATTGGATAAAAATGTCAACTTCTAGAAGTAAGCAGTTTAAGAAGAAGTAAGATTTGTTAACAGGAATGGAATGGGAAAAACTTACTATATGTGTGAAGAGAAAGTCTTTGCTGGGTGGCATCATGACACTGTCTATAGTCCAAGATGCTTTAGAGAGACTAAGTCTTGGAAGATCACTTGAGTCTGAGTTCTAGACCAAGTTGGGCAACATAGCAAAGATCCATTCTTCAAAAATAAATAAGTAAGATAGAGCTGCTGAGGTGTTTCAAGGAGTTAAAGCCCATGCTAATGTAATGATCTGAGTGCACTCTCCAGAACTCACAGTGGGAACTGAGAGATAGATAACTTGTGGATGTCGTCCTTTGGTCTCCACATGCATTTTGTGGCACTTACGCACATGCACACACACGCACATTTAAAGATGAATACATAAACAAATGTTTAATCTTCAAATGTAGTAGATATATTAATAGGGTCAAAGATAATACACTCCAATTTCTAAGTGTCTTGTTATGATAGTATATAATCATTATTGCATAATTAAAACTTTGTTATCAAGAAATGTTAAAATTATGTCATTCTTTTTATATATTGAGATAAATTTGGCCATCTACATTGGAGTTACTTTGTAAAGATAAGAAACTTGAACCAAAAAATAGAAACAAGTTAGGTATGGTGGGGCACATTTGTAATCTCAGTGTTCTGGAAGCCGAGACAAGTGCTGTAAGTTGAAGGCCAACCTCGGTTACGTATTGAATACCAGGATGGCAGGGCTATCCAGCAACACTCTATTAGTTACTTTTTTTTGTTGCTGGGATAAAACATAATGACCAGTGAATCTTATAAAGAAAGTTTTGTGTTTATACAGTTACAGAGGGTGCTAGAGCAGCAGTTGAGAGCTTAACTCTTGATTCACAAGCATGAGGCACAGAGTGAGGTAACTGGAAATTAGGTAGGTTTTTGAAGCTTTTCCCACACCCAGTGATACACCTCCTCAAGGCCACACCTCCTAATCCTTTCCAAACAATTGGGGACCAGGCATTCAGGTATATGAGGTTATGGGGTCCATTCTTGTTTAAACTACCACACTATGTTTTAGAACATCAAATCAAAATAAAAATACATTTGTGGTGCTTTTATAACAAATGGAATAAAGAGTTCATTGTCATTACTTTATGGCAGAAGACATTATCTTTGGAAAATAGACTTTTTTTGGCTATTTACCAAGCTAAATTTCCCCGAAGTGATTTCATTAGAAAAAGCCTAATTTAAGAATGAAGAACCCCGGGCTGGAGAGATGGCTCAGCCGTTAAAGGCTAGGCTCACAACCAAAAATATAAGAATGAAGAACCTTTTTGTGTCTGTAAGATACTCATAGATAAAAGTGTTTGTTTGCTACACACACCTATGTTTGATCTCTGGATCTCATGGTGGAAGGAGTGGAAAGGGAGAAACAACTCCCAAAAGTACACATGTACATTTTTTTATTAAGTTCAAAACATATTTTTCTAAGATTAGCTCCTGCCTTTGTTATTAAGCTTATCTCTTCTTATGCACCAGCACTAGTTGTAGTCTGTTGTCAAGCCTGCAGACTTGGTAGGTCAAGAAATAGTAGTAGACAAAAGTTTTGTTTTCTTTTTTTGGGGAGAGGGGTAGGTAAGATCTCATAATACTCAGGGTGGCCTGAAAGTTGAACCTTGTAAATAATGAGATTACAGGTATATATACCACTTTCCCAGCTTGCTGTTTTGTTTTGTTTTCTTCAGCCAGGATTTACTAATTAGCCTATGTTGGCCTAGAATTCATAAATCTGAGAGTACAAGCATGTGCCTCCATACCCAGCAGCAGCAACAATATAATCTAATCTGCTTTTAAAATCTGCATCAAATTCATTATAGATTATAGAGAAGCAAATAACCATTAAGGCCATTGTTGGTGGCTTTATGACTCCTTGTAATAAATGCATGGGAAAAAGAATATTATTACGAAATTCTCAGTTAACTCTAAGCTGCTCTGATAGTTGCACTTTTTCATAGAATTCAAGTATTTCACTTGTTTTTCTATAGTAGCTTAGGCTATATAGCTGAATTTAAATGTGCGATTTTAGAGAACAATGTTTTAGATTAATTTATGCATTTTAAAATGTTTTATGTAATAAAATGGTGATATTACTAATTTGAGGATTGTTAGTATTGCTGGAAGATCATGGTATAAATTATTTGGGGGAGCTTACTTGTTACTTGTAAAGAAAAATTAAAACCTTTTTTTTTCCCTCCTCTTATTTTCTTGGGGTGCATTCCAACTCCAGAAGGTAAGAAGTATTACTTTATTCTAAAGGAGTATTAAGCAGTTATAAAGCACTCTTTTACAAGTTTTATTGAGTGTGCCTTTGTATGCATGATCTTTACTTTATCAAACTAATTGGCTTAAAAATGAAGTAATAGTGATAGTGTATAAATATTAGTCACTACTTTTTTATTGTTTATTTTTATAGTTTGTAACCATTACATGGCCATAATTTTAGAAATTATTGACATTAAGGTTTATCAATTTTCATTTGCCTTATAGCGCTGAAGTATATAATTCAGCTTGTTGATGAAAACCCTTACAAGATAGAGATGTGCATGCTGTCCATTGCCTATGAGATTGAAAATATATTTGCTTATCTTGTATAGAGAAAATATTGGTTAATTGTCTAATCAAGTGATACTTACCTGAAACCAGGCAGAACAGATTAAAATTCGTAGTCTGAATCCTTTACCAAATTGGCATTTTGTCTGTGTTTGCATGCCACTTCAGATAACCTTAGGCTGCAGCAATTCCCTTACTTATAGTATAGTTTTTTGTTTTTATTTCTTATATGACTTTTATGTGAGGCTTGAGAACAGGGAAATATATATGTATTTTTATGTCATGTATATGCCATGTTTGCTTATAGATTGAGATTAATCTCTTGTAACTGTAGTACTTTAAGATCATTTAAGTAACAGGTCATGAATGAAACTTAATAAGATTTAAATTTTTATAATTATTTTTTGTGTGTATATGTAAATGTGCTTGCCTGTGTATTGTGGTGCTCTGATGACAGGTCTTTGATTTTGGTCTGTTGAATACTTTGTAAGTGGTAGTAGTGGTCTTTGAGGACAGAGTGATTTAGGCTGAACTACTTCTATTCTGGTCTGTTTTTGATGGTTTTGTTTTTAAGCAGGGCCTTACTAAGATCTATTTCCAAAATGCTGGGCTTAGAGATGTGTGCCACCATGCCCAATTTTATGTGGTTTTACCCCATATGCATAATACCTCCCTCCTATTTTAGCATTTGTTTTTGAGGCCTAAAGTCAAAGCCATTTAATATAGTCTAAGATTTATCACAACTCTAAAGTTACTTCTCTGAGAAAGAATTCCTGATAGAAAATATTAGGAATTGGCTAAATGATTCAGACAACTGTTTAAAAAGATATAGTTCAGCATCTACATCTACATCATTTGGCATTATAGCTCTGACACAAAAGCAGAACAGAAAACTAGACTGGAGACCTAAAACTCAGCAGTTAAGAGCACTTGCTACTCTTGAAGAGGACCCCGTTCAGTTTCCAAAAAGTAAATTTTTTTTTTTTTAAAGAAACAGAAAGCAACTGGGCGGTGGTGACGCGCGCCTTTAATCCCAGCACTTGGGAGGCAGAGGCAGGTGGATTTCTAAGTTCCAGGCCAGCCTGGTCTATAGAGTGAGTTCCAGGACAGCCAGGACTGCACCAGATAAACCCTGTCTCAAAAAACCAAAACAACAACAACAACAACAACAACAATAACAAAACAAAAACAAGAAACAGAAAGCAGTTATAACAGCACTAGCTATTAAAATACAAAATTACATTACTAAGTGAACAATAACCACCCAATGGGGCAGCAATATAAAGTTTTATATAATTTTGTATTTTTATTGTCTCTAGTTCAGTTCTTGTATAATTATACCTATAATTCTTTTTTTTTCCATAATGATTCTGGGTTTCAGTCTCTATCATCACTCAGATTGGCACTTCTTTTACCTAGAATATTAAGATCCTATATGTAACTTTTTGTACTTCTTATTTTAGAGGCAAACACTGTGATTGGAACTTGGTCCAGCTGTTACTTTGAGCATGATAATTTGAGCAGTGGTGGTGGTGCATGCCTTTAATCCCAGCATTCAGCAGGGGGAAGCAGTAACTAGATCTGAGTTCAAGACCAGCTTGGATTACAGAATGAGTTCCAGGATAGCCAGGCCTATATAGAAAAACTATCTGCCCCCCCCAACTTTAAGTATCCTAATTATCTGTAATAAGATAATAAATAAATAGGTAGGCAGTACTCTTATCACAGAAATAGAGAAGCATTCTGTTTCTCTCAAAGCTACTTTTTTATTACTTGTTTATCATAAGATTCAAAAGTTAGGAGTTATAATTAACCAGTATTTGAAATGACCTTGGTAAAATGGGAGTTAGGTGTTTCATGTGTATTTTGTCTCATGAAGACATTGTAACAGGAGAGTATTGTAGAGCTAGTTAGTGATAGAACTTAAAACTCACACTTGTTGTGTGTGTGTAAAAGGTAGGCAGTTGATTGGGGCAGGATTTTACTTGGCTTCTGAGAATGGGGATTGAACTCATTCCCAAAAGGCATGGTAGGCAGCATTCTACCAAACCTGGGCAAGAAGGTGGGTTTTGTTGCTGTTCATGTTGTTTTTTCCCCCTGTGGGAGTGTTTTATTTTTTAACAATTTCAGCTGGGCTTCATGGCATATGCCTTTAATTATAGCACCCTTGTGGCCTTCTCTGGGTTTTAATATACCACTTTATCTTAGTTCAGAAAAAGAATGGACACATGTCCATTAGAGACATCCAAGCTATTTCACAGGCTCCTTTGTTTATTGTGTGTGGATTTTTATTTTTTTATTTTATTCTTTGGGTGTGTTATAGGTACATGCTTATGCGGTTGCAAGACATGTGTAGGCATGGTAATTAGAGGTGGACTCAAGCATTTTTTTTCCCATCCCTCTCATCAATAGCCCCCCCTTTAACTTTTTTGTTGGCTAGACTGGTTGAATAGTGAGCTCCAATGGCTTGCCTTTTTTAGTGTCAGTTCTTCAGATCTGTCCAAGTTGTTATGACCTCTGTTGCTTTGAGTGTCACCAGCAGAGAACTGAAAGGAAGATGAGTTGAGAATGTGCAGTTAAGTTGTTTTGTCCTAGGCCTGGAGAGATGGCTCAGCAGTTAAGGGTACTGACTACTCTTCCAGAGGTCTGGGGTTCAAATCCCAGCAACCACATGGCAGCTCACAACTGTCTATAACTCCAGGATCTGACATTTTGTCATAGACATACATGCAGGCAAAACACCAATACACATAAAATATATAAACATTTTTTTAAAAATGTAAAAGTTGTTTTGTCTCTTAGTAATTGTAATAAACCAAAAGAACCAAAGAAGAACAGCAAAAATTACTTAAGGCTTCTCCAGTCAGACTTTAGACCATCCCCTGACTCTATATGCATTTTTAAAAAATGATTTATTTATATATATGAGTTCTCCATCTGTGTATACACCTACATGTCAGAAGAAGACATCAGCTCCCATTACAGATGGGTGTGAGTCACCACGTGGGTGCTGGGAATTGAACTCAGGACCTCTGGAAGAGCAGCTAGTGCTCTTAACTACTGAGCCATCTCTCCAGCCGTCTATATGCTGCTTTCCTTCCCCCCCTTCCTCCCCTTCCCACTTCTCCTTTCTCCTTTCCTTTTCTCCTTTCCCCTTCCCCTTTTCCCTTTCTTCTTCCCTCCCCTCCATCCCTCCTTCCCTTTATCCCTCCCTCCCTCTATCCCTTCCTTCCCCCTTTCTTTCCTTCTTTCCTTCCTTCCTTCCTTTTTGAGATAGAATTTCTTGTATACCCCCTTGCTGTCCTGGAACCAGTTCTGTAGCCCAGGCTGGCCTGGAATTAAAGACATGAGTCACTACCTCCTGGCTTCCATATGCACTTTCCGTGTGCTCTCTTGCTACTTCTATTTTCCTAAGATTCATGATTATGTTGCTTTAAGTACCGCAGCATCAAAAGCTGGGCATGGTGTTCCATACCTGTAATACCACAGCTTGAGAGACTAAACTGGGAAGGTTGCCTTGAGTTTGAGGCCAGCCTGGGCTACATCTAGAGTTGTACACCACTTCAGACCTGTGCTGCAGAATGAGAATTCTATCTCAAAGAAACAAACGAACAAAAAAAGCCCAGTCATACAAAAAAGTATTAGTATATTTTCTTTAGTACTATAGCCCCTGCCTGACCTTAGACTGATTTTTTTTTATCATATTTCAACTACATTTTATTTTCTGTATTTTAATGCTGTTCTTAGTTTTAAGCTTTTATTTTAATAGCTATAAAACATTTTATGTGTATGAATTTATTTTTGTTTGTTTTTTGAGGCAGGGTTTCACAGTGTAGCCCTGGATGGCCTGGTATTCAGTGTGTAGACTAGACTGGCCTCAAACTCAAAAGAGATCCATCTGCCTTTGCCTCTCAAATGCTGAGATTAAAGGTGTGTGCTATCAATATTTGGTGTGCATGTGCGTGTGCATGCATGTATTCCCACACACCACATTAACATGCCTGATGTCTGCAGAGGTTAGAAGGGAGCATTGGATCCCCTCGAACTGCAGTTATGAAGTAACAATGAAATAATTTTTTGGTTGGGGTCACCACATCCACATGAGGGTATTGAAGGGTGGCAACATTAGGAAGGTTGAGAACCACTGCTCTATAGGCTTGATTTTGTATGTAAGTCATCATGCCCAGGGATACTCTTTAATGCACTTGGCTTTATGCTTAAAACTGCATAGCTTTCTTTCCTGTTTCATTTAGTTTCTTTCTCTCTCCTTTCCCTTCCCTCACCCATCCCCTCTCTCTTTTTGTTTTTTCAAGACAGGGTTCTTCTGTGTATCCCTAGCTATCCTGAAACTCGCTCTATTTATTGATGAGGCTGGCCTTGAACTCAGAAATCTATCTGCCTCTGTCTCCCATGTACTAGGACTAATAGCATGTGCCACCCTACCCAACCTTCCTGTTTCTTTCTTTTTTCTTGTTTACGTGTGTTTGAGTTTATTTTAGAGAAAAGTAACAGAAATTGTAGTTGGATAAAGAGAAGAGTTGGACATAGAACTAATGTGAGCCTCTATTTCCAAGCCTTAGCAGCCCAGCCATGAATCTACATGGTTCTTTGGCATCAAGAAGCTAATCTTTCCAGCCATTTCCATGTTGTAGAACCTCTGCCGTATTTCCTAGCTCTCACTGGCACTGGCAGCAGGGCTTCTCATAGTAGCATCGTCACTTTGTGATTTCAGTAGCTCTTAGGTGGTAAGGATTCTGATTAGAGTCCTGTATGTATCTTCTACATTCCCCTCCTGAACCACAGTCTTTGCAATGAACTTTAGATGTTTAGCCGCGGCCTTATATTTAAATCTTCATTCTTCCGTACTATAGACTGGGACTTAAGCACATGTACTCCAGGTCGCTCCCTCCCTCAGTTTTTTTTTTTTTTCCAGTTTTTTTTT
>NW_022196912.1:25800234-25834719 GCF_008632895.1 Mastomys coucha
AAAAGAAGCCAACATTAGAGTTATGGTAAAACATTAGTCCCATTTCCTTAATGCAATGACAAATCAAGATAAGGATGTATTTTAGTGAATTTTATTGTCCTTTTTAAAAGAAATACAGTAAGATTTGATGACAGTTGAAAAGTGAAAGGTTTTCCCCCTTGGGAATTTGGTTTATAATAGAGGGTAGTATTGAACTTGTGATCCTTTTGTCTCAGTCTCCTACATCCTGGAATTACAGTTGTGTGCCACCATGCCTGAGCTAGAAAACTTTTTTTGCATCTAGGTATTATGTACTTAACAAATTTTAAAACGGGGAGGAAAACTACTAAATGTAATATAAGAAGTCTATTAAACCCCTTTTAAGATGTTTAACGTGATCTTCTGATAGGTACAAGAAACCATGACAGTTTAGTTTTACCGATCAGATTTAGTTTTAGTGCAGCATCGTACAAGAGAATAAATATTTGAATCTATGTGTGTATGTGCAGGCATGTTCTCTCATGCATGTGTACATGTTTTCTACTTTTATTTCTACTTACAAAGTTTCATTTATAAATAAAGTAGGTTTGCAAAATAAGTTTCATATTGCTATATGAATTTTTTGTTTTGCATCTATTTAAGTGTTAAAAATTCCCCCCTTTATATATTCAAAGATGAATTGTCTATTTTCTTTGTGGCAATCTATTTCTCTATTGTTACATTTTATAGTTAGGAAAAATTATATAAAGGAATATTGATCAATTAAAAATTAAGTCAGAATTAAATATTTAGATATTGATTAGGTAAACTAATCACTGTGTTCTTCACTTTGTTTGCTTTTAGTGGGACTTCCCCTCTTGCATGCTTGAATGCAATGCTGCACACAAACTCCCGAGGAGAAGAAGGCATCTTCTACAAAGTCCCAGGTAGAATGGGAGTGTATACTTTGAAGGTAAGTTGTTGGGGAGACAAGCAATAGTAAGTGGTGGCAACATATAATTACTGAGTCATAGAGACAGAATTCTGTTCTTGAGGAACTTATTTCCAGAAAGAAATAAAATTTCAACCCTAAAGTAAGTAAGTAAGTAAATTTTGGGGAGGGTGAAGATATTCTGGGAGTTGAATTCAGAGCCTTATGAGTACTAAAAAGGAACCCTCTTTATAATATTCTTGTTTAAAATTTTTTGAGCTTTATTTTATCTTATGTGTATGGATGTCTTGCCTGTACCACATGCTTGTAGTACTATGGATGCCAGTATGTCCTCTGGAGTTAGGGTTGATTGTTGGCTTCTGTGTGGGTAATGGGTTGAACCTGGGTCCTCTGGAGGAGCAGCAGCCTGTGATCCTAACTGCTGAGCCCCTCTCTCTAGCCCCTACTTCTTATTTTAAATTGGGTATTACTTTAGATGCTTTGCTTTACTTATGATCTTCCCCACTAAAACTTACAGTTAGATTATTATTCCTGTTTTTATAAGGGAGAAAACTAAAGTTCAAAAGATGAGATTTCTTTACCAGTGTTGGCTGTATTGTATCAGAACAATAATAGGAACTCTGGTTAAACTAACACCCACATTTCTTCTTTCATAACAAGTTGGCTAATATGTAATTCGTACACTGAAATGGTGGCCTTACCAATATCCTTTCACTTACAAGTAGGAAAACCAATCTATATGAGCTTAGTAAGAAGGCTAGAGAATTTAACTCATACAACTAAACATTCATGGGAAATCCAGGCTGGATTAAAAAGATGTCATCTAGTCTTGGTCTCTGTTCTTTCTTTTAGCTTTATTCTCAGTCAGCTTCTCCTCATCGTATATGAATTCATTCCGAGTCTCCATTCTGCAAACTGTAAGTCTAGAGAGACAAGAGTCCAGTAACTAAAGCAAGAGGCTCCCACCTCATTTAGCTTTAACTTATTTTGGCCCAGCCCATGTGACACCATACATGAATTATGGCTATTATTAAATGTATAGAATCATTTTTACTCTTGATATAAGGATATTAAGCTTGTGTAAATCTGTTAATTAAAGTAATAACAAAGGAAGTTTATCATTAAGCCAGAATGAATGTTTGGCAGACAGTTATACCCAAAGGGACAGATCCATAGACATCTCTGTCCCATTACCTCTTATTCCCTAGCTATACACTACAATGCTCAGTAGGAGTGTGGAGTCTGCTAACATCTCATCTGATCTGGGCGGTGGTAGCGCATGCCTTTAATCCTAGCACTTGGGAAGCAGAGGCAGGTGAGGCCAGCCTGGTCTACAGAGTGAGTTCCAGGACAGCCAGGGCTACACAGAGAAACCCTGTCTCCAAAAAAAAAAAAAAAAAAAAAAAAAAAAGGAGCATCTAATCTGGGTGCTGAGATGGATCAGCATGTAAAGGTACAGACAACCCATTTTGTCCCCTGGGCACATATAAATGAAGGAGAGAACCAACTCCCACAAGTTGTTCTTTTAACTTTCATATGTGTGCTATGTCACATTGGTGCCCATGCTTACATACTAAATAATGTAAAACTAAACAAATGAATATCTTCCGGGTATGCCTGTGCATGTCTTTAATCCTAGCACTCAGGCTGCAGGTTAGGTATCTCTGAGTCCTAGCCAGGCAAGCCTGTGAAACACAGTGTGATCCTGTCTTAAACAATACAAAACAAAAGAGGAACAAGGCCCCATATCTAGGAGTTGAATGTGGTGGTGGTTATCAATCCTAATACTCAGGAGGCCAAAGCAAAAGGATCATGTCCAGTCCTAGGACCAATTTGCACAATATACAAAATCCTTTCCCACTTTTTAATCTTAATTTCCTCTGACTTTGTCTGCAGTGTTTAACATTTGTGTATTAGGGGAGTTTAATTCTAAATGAAGCTTTCACTTTCTCTTTTGATTAGCTATTCTAGATCTTCCATAATTTTTTTTGTAATCATTAAAATACTGTGTTATAGAGATGGGGGAAAACCCTCAAAATATATTTTCTATTCTTAATACCACTTACTTCAGTTCTTTGATATCAGATGTTTTGTGGATTTCTCTCATACATCAAGCAATTCTCCCACTGAAATCAGCTAGGAGCCCTTTAATTTAACTTGGGTTTTGCACTGTCTGTTCATTGTGTCAGACTAAGGGCTTCACTTCAGCTGCCAGTTACAAGTCTTTGGTTGTGACCTAACCTCCGATAGACCAGCTATAATTATTGTTTCATGTCCTTCTTGAGTTTCATTAACTTTCTGGGACTGCTTACAAAAAATGTCAGAGAAAACCTTTTAAGTTTTCCACTTACTGTAATTCAGATAAAAAAATGCATAAAGTGAGGTGGTCGTTGAGTATGGAAGCTGTTTTGGCATATCAGCTCCAAGCACAAATGTGATTTTAGCCATGATTTTAGCCTTATCCAAAGCCCTAGGCTAGTCTTGAATGGAAGATTTGTGATTGAAGCATCATTCTGTTGTTGCTATCAACATAGCCTTCATCCTTGAGATCTTGGCTAAAATTTATAATTTTCTAATCACATAATTGTCTCTTAGTAGTCAGCCTCAGTCTGAGGCAACACACACACAGTCAATCATCTTATCAACACAGCTATTATCACTCTTATCATTTAGGAGGTGCAAAATCGTTTAGGTGTCTGTTTAGGAGCTAGAGTCAAAGATCAAACAGCAGAGCAGTAGGTTTTCATAGTCCCACTATTGATTAGGAAAGTACAAAAGTCAGTGCTCTGTATCAAGAGTTGTAGGCTGGAGAGATGGCTCAGCAGTTAAGAGCACTTTTTTAAAAAAAGATTTATTTATTATTATAAATGAGTACACTCTAGCTGTCTTCAGACACACCAGAAGAGGGTGTCAGATCTCATTATGGGTGGTTGTGAGCCACCATGTGGTTGCTGGAATTTGAACTCATGACCTCCAGAAGAGCAGTCGGTGTTCTTACCAGCTGAGCCATCTCACCAGCTCAAGAGTACTTTTTATTACAGAGGAATGGGATTCAGCTTCTAGCATGATGTCTGGCCTCCACGGACACTGCATATACACGTGTACATATGCATGCATACAAAACACATAAATAAAATCTTTGAAGAAAAAAGAACTTAGAGTTCAAATAATGTAAATCTTGTATCACATTGTGAAGTCTATGCCAGAAATTAAAAGTTGGATAAACTATAGTTCTTGAACCCATTAATGCTTATATTTTCATTATTAAAATATTTCATATTTATAAAATACTGTGAAACTCTACCATTATAATGAAGCAAAATAAGATTAGTTTTGAATAAAGGGATCTAGAACGTTTCTATTATTTACTGGTAAGATTTGAGCTGGACTTGAACATATATTTAAGAGGAGTGAAGGCCTTCAGGGAGCAATAGGTTTTCCTATTGCTTCCCATTTCCTACGAGTAGCTCAAATGAAGAAACAGATAAAATTCTGAATGAATTTTTAAGTAGAAAAAAAAATAGATGAAGTGATAATCACTGGAATCAAGAAAATTGATAAACATTCACTAACAATTAAATTTGACCGTGTGTTTGGGTGGTGTGTCGAGTAAGCATATGTCAGAGGTCATTAAGGAGAACGAACCATTGGATCAAACCTGTGTCTAAGAAGATTTTCATGAAAAGGTGATTATAGTTTGAAGGAGGAACTCAGAATAGTAAAAGAGAGGTAGACCTAAGAGACATTGAAGAAATAGAACACATTGTATTTGGGATGTGTAAAATAGTGGGTGAGAAAAGATCCTAAGGTTTGGGGCATGAGCCATTGATCCCAGAGGGATCACAAGTTTTTTGCAAAAAGAAGATAATTATATTTGTATTTCAGATACTTGTTGAACCTACAGGTCAAGATGTCTGGCTGGCAACTAACTCTATAAAAGCTGTCCTGCATTTTGAAGGAAGGAATATAAAAATATGGGGTCTGTATTAAGAAAGTGTGTAACATAAGAGGTGGATTAGAGGGAAGTTTAATTGGAAAATAACTGTTCTTACTTGATCGGACTTAACGGTCTTGGGACTATGTCATGTGGTGTCAGTTAGATGTAGGATTAATTTTTTTAATGTGAGTGTAAAAATAATTATTTGGGACCATAAAGTAGTGATAGAAAGAAAATCTTTGTGAGCTATAACATTCACTTATTCATTTATTTGTATATGTTTTTGTACTATGTGAACATACATTATCTAATATTGAGCTCTCATAAAGGCATTATTTAAACATAATTAGCTCACTTAATTTCCATGTGACCTTTTAAGGTAGGTACTGTTACCTCACCTTAGAAATTAAAATTAAAGCATGAGAAATTAACTTAGACTAAGGCTGTGTAGTTACTTTTCTAGCCTTTCATATGCAGCTATCTGGTTATGTTTTTCTCATACTAAGTAGACATAGTTATTCTTTCTTGGTTAGCATTCTCATTCAGAGCTAACACTAAAGTGATTAACATGATTCTTAAAAACAACAAAACGAACAATACTCTTTCCTTGCTGCTACTTATTAACCAATGTTAAGGACCTAATTAGATGAAAATAATATGATAATCTTATTCTCCTGACTTTAATTCTGTAATTGAATTCACAATACATAGGGTTGTACCCTACACATACACAATTATGTCTAAGAAAATTATTAGCTTTTAAAACCTCAACGTTTCATCTTTTAACTGGATTTATATATACCAGTTTTGGTGTAATTTAAACATTTTTGTGCCTGCATATAAATGTTGTGTGTAACTTTTATCTTTGGATATAGATTGAAAATTAACTTATTTGATCTCCAAAAAGGGAAGTATCAGGATTTTGGCAAATATTTGTGGTTTTACTATATTATAATACTAAAAATTAATCAGCTAATTATTTATTGCATTACATATTAGAAATTTAGTTTTAATTTGCAAAATGGTAACAATCCTAACAGGATGCCTACATTTTCAGAAAGATGTGCCAGATGGAGTGAAAGAGCTGTCAGAAGGTTCAGAAGAAAGCAGTGATGGGCAGTCAGATTCTCAGAGCTCTGAGAACAGCAGCAGCAGTGATGGTGGCAGCAACAAAGAAGGGAGAAAGAGCAGGTGGAAAAGGAAAGGTAATCTCCGACTGCTGCAGCAGTGTCTTGTCTCTCTTCTCAGGCCATCAGCTTCCTCTTTATCTGGTAGCTTAGTGCTCTGCAGTAGTCTTCTGCAGGGGTCCAAGTGTTTGTATTTAACCTTTCAGGGCAGCAATCACTATTCTCATGAACCTGTCTGACTTCGTGACTTGAGGAGCTTTTAAAAAATAATATATTTCTCTTAGGGACTGGGAGATTGTTCTGTGACTAATATATTGTGTAAGCCTAAAGATTTGAGTTTGGATCCCCAGCACCCACTCTTATATAATAATAGTGAAGGGATAAGGGGGCATGCATTTCCTTGGGCTTGCTGGTCATGCAGCCTAGCCCCAGGGCCATGCTTCAGGATCAGTGAGAGAGGGGAGCAGGGGAAGGAGACAGAAAGAGAGGGAGAGGGAGGGAGGGAGAGGAAGAGGGAGAGAGAGAGAGACAGAGACAGAGACAGAGAGAGACAGACAGAGAGACAGATATGAATGAATGAGGGAGAGGAGGAGACTGACTGACTGATTGAGACTGATTGGACTTTGTGAATTATCAAAAGCAAAACTAAAACATGAAGTTGAAAGGAGTATGTTGGGGTGGGTTATGATGGGAACTGTATAAATTTTAAGCATAAGGATCACAGTTCAAATCCCCAGAATGTAAAAGTTGGACAGGCATGGCAGCTGTCTGGGGTCTTAGCTACCACTTAAACAAAG
The DNA here is from genome assembly GCF_008632895.1 of Mastomys coucha. Taxonomy (NCBI): domain Eukaryota; kingdom Metazoa; phylum Chordata; class Mammalia; order Rodentia; family Muridae; genus Mastomys; species Mastomys coucha. The sequence goes on from NW_022196912.1 coordinate 25,807,006, forward strand.
ACAAGATGACTAGGTAGCTAGACTAGCTGAAGTTTAACAAGCTCTTGCCTAGTTCAGTGAGAGATCATGAGACATGGCATACACTATACATACATGTGCAAAGGGGAAGAAAACTTTGGAAAATGATTAAGGAAGACCTTTAATGTGAACTCTGGTCTCTTCATGTACATGCACATGTGAACATATAATGCACAGACACTCAACCCTCCACCCCATGCCATTTTGGAGAATACTTAGGCTCCAGTTGAGTGGAAAGTGCAGTGTTTGCAATTGCTTTCTACTCTGACATGTATCCAGACTTGTTCACGTTGGGTTTCCTTTGTTGTGCTTTTTTGTTTACATATTTTTTCTTCTTGGCTTTTTGGGACAGGGTCTTAACATGTAGCACTGGTTTACAACTGGATAGCCTAGGTTGGCATTTGGTTGTCTAATCATCCTGCCTCTCCCTCTTGAGTGCTGATATTACAGGCTGGAAGCTACGTTTTGGTAAATGTTGTGTTTTAGCAGTCTGTTTGTCTCGTGTCCCTTCTTTCTTTCTGTATTTGTTAGTTGTACTGGGTAACCTAGACTAGCCTCCCAAGTGCTAGGATTAAATGTGTGTGCACCACTGCCTGGCAGCACTTTTTTTAAAAGTACTTACTTTATGTATATGCGTACACTGTAGCTGTCTTCAGACACACCAGAAGAGGGCATCAGATCCCATTACAGATGATTGTGAGTCACCATGTGGTTGCTGGGAATTGAACTCAGGACCTCAGGAAGAAGAGTGGGTGCTCTTAACCTCTGAGCTGTTTCTCTAGCCTGACTAGCATTTTTATCACCCAGATTTTGTTGTTCACATTGAAATTCACTTTTTTTTTTTTTCTCGAGACAGGGTTTCTCTGTATAGCCCCCCTGGTTGTCGTGGAACTCACTCTGTAGACCAGACTGGCCTCGAACTCAGAAATCTGCCCGCCTCTGCTTCAAAAGTGCTGGGATTAAAGTCGTGAGCCACCACCGCCCGCTGGAGTTCACTTTTGATAGTATACTTTCTGAGACTTGGAACAGTTGCATAATTTATAAAGATATGTAAACGCATATATGTCATACAGAATATTTTCACTGCCCTAAGTATCCTCTCTGATCCTCGTACACACTCTTCTGGCTAACTTGTGATCTTTTCTACTGTCTTCACAGTTTTACTTTTCCAAGACTGTCATGAAATTGGAATCTTTTCAAATGGACATTGTTCTTAAAACTACATTAAAAATTTTTTGTGTGTATGTGCACTCTCGTGCATGTGCATGTACACACCTGCATTCATATGGCTCTTATTTAGATGTCAGAGGACAACTTACAGGAATTGATTGTGTCCTATACTTGTGTGGTCAACGTTGGTGGCAGGGTCTTTACCCACCAAACCAAGTTACTGCCTCCAGATTGGCATATTTATTTAGTAATGTGTATTGGTGATTACCCCAATTGGTGATTACTGGGTACATTTCCTTGTAGAGGTAAATTGTCATAATTTGCAAGTAGCCATTCACCACCTGAAAGATGTAATTGCTTTGGCAATGAAAAGTGAAAACTATTATGAACTTTGTATGCATATGTTGTCTCTGTGTAAATTCACAGAAATATGACTGCTACAGTGTGAGGAGAATGTGTTAAGTTTTGTAAGAAGCTGCCACAGTGCTGCAGTGACTGCTGCTTTGGATTTCCAACACTGAATGGTAGTTGCTATGGCTTTTTATCCTTACCAGCAGTCTATGTTATCTATCAGCCTTCTGAATTTTGGCCATTCTAATAGATACGTATCAGTATATCACTGTTATAATTTGTATTCCCATCATTACATGAGATGTAGAAGTCTTTCTGCATAGTAATTTTTTCATTTAAATATGATCTTTGGTCAGAAATGTGCCCAGGACCTTGGTCCATTTTTGTTAAGGTTGGGATGTTAACTTTTTATTATTGGCCTTGGTGTATTCTTTGCTAATTTTTGAAGACTAGTCTTTTTTTTCTTTAAGATTCAGTTTTATTTTATGTGTATGTAAGTTTTGCCTGTGTGTATGTCTGTATCACGTGCGTACCTGGTGCCCACAGATGCCAGAAGAGGGCATTGGATCCCCTGGGACTGGAGTTATGGATGGTTATGAGCCACCATGTGGGTGCTGGGAATTGACTGTGGGTCCTCTGCAAGAGTAGCCAGTTCTCTTTACTGCTGAGCCAGCTCTCTAGCCCTGGATTATAGTCTTTTATTCGGTAAGTTTTTTCTATATATATTCTCCAAAACTATAGCTGTGTTTTTTTGGTGGGGGGGTATTTTGGGGTGGCGGATTGTTTGTTTGCTTTGTTTTGTTTATTTTTAATTCTCTTGGCAATTTTCCCCCCTCCAAATATGAGTGTGTTTGTATATATGATTAACCAGTACAGGCAGGCCCACACGTGTCATAGTGTGGAGATCCGAGGACAGCCTTTAGGGGTTGGTTCTCATCACTTGCACTCTTGTTCTGAGGCAGCATTTCTTTTATTTCTGCTCCTAACCTTAAGCTTCTGGGCAGTTCCTCCCATTTTGCCTTAGGAACACTGGGATTACAGATAAGCGCTTCTCAGATGTTTCAAAGACCTGAGCTCACATAGAGTTTGACAAATACTTGTACCCCATTGAGCAATCTTTCCAGTTCTGGTTCTGTATTTTCTTCATATAAAACAGAAGTTTTTAATTTGAATTTAGTTCAGTTATTAATCATTTGTTTAGTGAACTTGAGCCTTTGGTATTGTATCTAAAAAGTCATGACAAAATCTAGGCTTACCTATATTTTCTTCTATATCTCTAGAAGCTTTATAATCTTGAGTTTTGTATTTAAGTCTGATTAATTTTGATTTTTAAAAAATTGAGAGAGAGAGAAAGAGAGAAAGATTTGTGTCTCGGTGGGGTAGGGGGATACAAACAGAACCTGGCTGGCATGGAGTCAATGCCAAGGTATACCTGTGTAGGTCTTAGGACAACTTAGTACAATCCTTCCACCTTCTTGTGGGTTTGAGGCTTGAACTCAGCTTGCCATGCTTATGTAGCAGTCACATTACCTGCTGAACTGTCTCACCCTCCCAATTTGAGTTAATTGTTATGCTAAATCTGTTTCTTGCAGTATGGAGATCCAGTTTTCTGGGCTTGGTACACATCTTTAGTCCCAGTGCCTCCCACTTGGGAGGCAGATTCAAACAGATAAGAATTCAAGGCCAGTCAGGGCTACATAATGAAATCTTACCTCAAAAAAGAAAAAAATAATGTACAAGTTTTATTTAACTTCGTGAAATGTGTTGGACAACATTCTAAAGTTTACCTTGGTTTATTCTCAGCTTATTTCCCTTGTGGAAGTTGCTTACCACAACTTATTTGCAACTCTTCTCTTTTTCTGTCTTCTAAACTTGGAGTACTTACTGTTCTCAGCTCTCTTCCTTACCAGGAAATGAACGTACTTTACTACTAGCAGACAGTCTGCCTGTTTTTCCTCTCATACCATTTGATACCTAACGCAAGACACTTCAGGAATAATGGCCGAATTGAAGCCATTTCCCTGAGAGGTATTTTCCTATTAAAGATAACATTTTGTCATTTATTTGTACTAATTATTCTGTAGCTTTTTATTAGCTTCTGTTTACATATTTAATAAGCTTTATGTGGCAGTAAAAATTTTGGACTAACTTCTGAGTACTTTATGGAGGTATTGATGGTCATGTGTAAATTAGTAGGCATATATTCTCAAGTTTGAATATCCTCTAAATTTAATTGATAAGTAAGTAAACTGCTTTAGTTAGACCTTAAGATAATTCTTCCTGTAGTAGTAGACTCATTAATTTTAACTGCATTAAGAACTGTTGATGTGTCATATTATAAAAACGGGTCTAATTTTTTTTTTCTTATCCCCATGGTAATGATTGTGCCATTGTTGGGAAGCATCAAACTAGTTCAACTCATGTTCTCTGGTATAGCTACTATACACATACAGTTCAAGAGAACTCATCATATAGTCTTAGTTTTAAGTTTGCAAGCTCATTGGAGACACACCCAAATGAGATAAAAACAAAACAAAGTAGGGCACTCTATTTTAAATCTTTGATGAATACTTTTTTTTTTTTTTTTGGTTTTTCGAGACAGGGTTTCTCTGTGTAGCCCTGGCTGTGCTGAAACTCACTCTGTAGACCAGGCTGGCCTGGAACTCAGAAATCCGCCTGCCTCTGCCTCCCAAGTGCTGGGATTAAAGGCGTGCGCCACCACCGCCCAGCTTTGATGAATACTTTGAGAATAATCCCTGATAGTATTGAATAGTAGCTTCTGCCTGGGATATTTTGTTCTGCCCAGATTTTTTTAAGCACCCGATTTGGCCAGAATAAAGTGAAAAGGTCTTGGGGGTAGAGAGATGGTTTAGCAGTTAACAGCACTGAATGTTCATAAGTTCATGAGAGGTCATAAGTTCAATTCCTAGCAACCACACGGTGCCTCACAACCATCTGATGCCCTCTTTTGGTGTATCTTAAGACAGTGACAGTGTGCTTGTATACATTAAATAAATAAATAAATAAATAAATAAGTAATTTTTTTTAAAAAAGAGGAAAGGGCTTCTTTAAACTATTTTCTTTTTGTAAGTTTGAAAATTGTAGGCAAGAGAAATAAGTAGCAGGAGTCATGTTTTCTTGGTGGCATCATAAACAAAGAGATCAATGTTAAATGTGGCCAGACTAGACTGAACAAACGTCACTGTCTGGAATATTTTTGAGCATTTTTGTTTGGGGATGAAGTGCTCACAGGGTTTCGTATAGTCCAGGCTATTCTGGAATGACTATTTCAGTGGAGCTGGCTGTGAACTCTTAGCTTTCTTGCTTCTACCTCCCAAATGCTGGAGTAGTAAGCATGTTAATCACATCTGGCTTTGTTCTTGTTCTTTTTTGTTCGTTTTGTTTTGTTTTATTTGTTTGTTTTTGTTTTTTGAGGTAAGGGCTCAATGTATGTAAGCCTAGCTGGCCTTGAACTCCATACATAGAGATATATATGCCTAGCTCATTTCTACCTTTGAGAGTGACCCAAGGGGAGGCTGGGGAGATGGCTTAGCATTTAGGAGCACTTGTTGCTTTTGCAAAGAATTCAAGATCATTTTCCAGCACCCATATGGCAGCCCATAATTATCTGTAAGTTCAGTAGCGAATTCCATGCCTCTTTTGACTTCTGTGGGCACTAGGTACCACACAATGTACATGTACCCATTCATATGAAATAAAGGTATAGTTTTGCTCGTGTGTTTTATGTTTTGAAATGCAACACAGGCTGCAGCAGCCTTGTGAGTAGTGTCCTTTGTTGGTGCTTTTTCAGAAATAATGTCTCTTTGGCTATGTCAAAAAATTTGAATAAATGCATTATGATGCAGAAATGTCTTAAAATTTCTTCTTAGTAGCTCCATTGGTACATTTGAACAGTATAGCCTTACTATACATTTTACATAATAGTAGAGGGTATTAAAATTAGGTAATAACAAATTCAACATTGCTTTTGATCTACCTTTGATTCATTTGTAGTAATAAGTACAATTCCAACTATTTCTTTGTGACTTATATTATGGGGTGATAGTCTGAAGTTATTATCTAATTGTGGATAATCTGTAAAGCTGGGAGGATAGTTTGGAAAGTGAAGTGAGAAGTAGTCATGCAGTTCATGTTTTCTTGAGCAACTCTTACTCTCAAGAAATGGATAGATAGCTGGGCGGTGGTGGTGCACGCTTTTAATCCTAGCACTTGGAAGGCAGAGGCAGGCAGATTTCTGAATTCGAGGCCAGCCTGGTCTACAGAGTGAGTTCCAGGATAGCCGGGGCTACACAGAGAAACCCTGTCTCAAAAAATCCAAAAAAAAAGAAGAAATGGATAGATGATGGATATATACTAAGCTACCAGTAATAAAGGATAACAGTCTCCCTCATGATCTAAACTTGTTATTTTTTAGGTCATTCATAGTATAGTATCCTATAAAATATCAGGTATGTATTATGTGTTTATAAATTTTTATACTACCATGAAATTAATGTTGCATCATTCAATAGGGCAGTTTTAAGGTTGACTGAGGCAGGAGGACTTTGAGTTGGGATCCATCCTGGGCTACTATATATGACCCTGTCTTAAGGAAGAAAAAAATAAATAAAAACAAGAGGACTGGACTACATATGTCTGGGCAGGTACACTTGTGGCAAAGCCTCATGACCTGAGTTTGAACACTTGGAACCTACTTGTTTCAAAGAGTATGCTGACTCTTGACATCTTTCCAGACTTCTACAGACATGCTCCTATGCACATATAAATAAAGGTGGTTTTAAGTGTCACTCAGGTTAGCACACACCCGAAACTCTAGCATTTGGCAAGCAGAAGCAGGATTGCAGCAAGTTCAGGGTCAGTCTGGTCTACAAAGTGAGTTCCGGGCCTGCTAGGGCTTTATACTGAGACACTGTCTGAAAAGATTTTAACAAACGAAAATACTAAAAAGACAGTTCTGCTTATCAGTAAAGCACATTAATTGTGGCTGTTCATTTTTCTTATTTAGGGCTTTTACTCTTGATCTATCATCACTATTTCAAATGTTATAAGACAGGAAGAACATTGAGATATTATCAGAACCCACTTCCTTTTTATGTGCAAAAAAAGAGCTTTGACAGCAGAACTGGTACTTCTAGTTGGAAATTGATAGAAACTCTTGATACATGTATAACCTTTCAGTCAAATAGGAACAGACTAAAACTTAGAAACTCGGTGCAATATTCAATCTAACGTATTGATTTCTAAATTAGAGAAATTACTAGTTTGTAGTTTTGATTCTTAGCTTTCAAACAGGAAACATGTCCAAAGAAGAGCTTTATGGAATTTCAAGTCAAGGTAAGGTGGAGTAATATCAGAAAGATTATTAGTAAAATCAATTATCTCTCTTACTGTTTTGTTATCATAACTAAAGGATGTGCCTGTCTTTTCCCCAAAATATGTCCTTATATTATAATTCAAGACAGCTTCATGGATAGTTTTGGTTGTTTTGTTTTGTTTTCCCCACTTGGAGACAGGCTTTGTATGTACTCCTGGCTCTCCTGAAACTCATTATGTAGACCAGGCTGATTTTGAACTCTTCTTGCCTGTATACTCCCAAATGCTGTGATTAAGGACACTACATGAGTATAGTGTCTATCTTGTCCTAAGGAAATGTGAGAGGAGTTGCTTTACTTTTTTAGTATGTGGTAAGTTACTGAAAGGAGAAGATTAAATGCATCACAGAAATGAGACTTTTGACAAAGTTAGCCCAGGTTGAAAGAGATGCTCTTGTTGGTGGTGGCTGAGATGAAGAAGGCTTGGGCACTTGTGTGTTAAAGGTGGTAGCACTGTTAGGACTGAGACTTTAAGGATAACCAAAAGCAGGAAATTATGCAGGCATGGTTTTTTCTGTTTCATTTAGGGACTCTTTAAGGCATAATCAAAAAACATGACCACATTGCAGTAGATGGTCATTGTGTGAAAAGTGACTTTGAACCTAAATTGGTGATACAGTTTAAAAGATTTTTAGTTTTCTTTTGTATGAGTGTTTGCCTACATATATGTGAGTGTATCTTCCAAGATCAGCTGAGGGCATTACATTCCCTGGAAGGAGCTGCAAATAGTTGTAAGCTGCCTTGTGGTTGCTAAGAACCAAACCCAGGTCATCTGAAAGAGCAGCAAGTATTCTTAACTGCTGAGCCTTCTCTTTCTAGCCTCAGGTCATAAGTTAAAACTATTCTCAAAACTCCAGTATATCATTAATCTCCCAGTTGCTGAAGGGAACAGGAAATAAAGTTCATTTTCTGTTATAAAGTATTATTTCAGTGAAGTCTTTTAAATATGCTTTCCTAGTTCATTTCCTATGTTGCCACAATCCTTTTAATTAAGATTTTCATTATTTTACTCATGAAGGTATTGGTGCCATTTATTTTCTCATGAGTTTATGGGGATTGCTTGTTACTTTTCCTTTGTTTTTAAAATTATTCGGGGGTTGGAGAGATGGCTCAGTGGTTAAGAGCACCGACTGCTCTTCCGAAGGTCCTGAATTCAATTCCCAGCAACCACAAGGTGGCTCACAGCCATCTGTAATGGGACCTGATGCCCTCTTCCGGAGTGTCTGAAGACAGCTATAGTGTACTCACATATAATAAATAAATTAGTTTAAAAAAATTATTCATTCATTTTATGTAAGGAAGTTAGAATGGATAAAAAGCCAACCCTACCATATTCATCATGTTTCTCTTCTTGTATTTGAGATATTGGATTCTTAGACTGCTATTTATTAGAGAAGAAGCTGATATATATATATATATATATATATATGTATATATACATATATGTATATATATACATATATATATATATATGCATTCATGTTTTATATTTATATATACTCTGCGGCACAAATTTAGTTGTATTAAAAGTAACTTCTATCATTAGTCATTATCTGGTTGCACTATAAAAGAGAATCTCAGGCCTTTGACAATTGAGGGATGGGTTCACAGTAGTAATCTCAGAGCTTGTGTGAGAACAACATGCATATCTCATCTCTGGCTTCTATGGTTTCCCCACTTCTGTACTCTTAACATTGAAAATAGCCATACCTTTAACATTGGCTTTAAGCACACCTGATGTCCTCCTTTAGTCAGCAGTTCGCACACACAGAAACATACTATTACCTACAGGGTAACTAGTATTACTAGACTTACTTACATGAGACACTAACTTTATGGCTTTATGAAATTACTTTAAAATTTTAAATGTACTTTAGATATATGAAATAAAACAAACAACTATTTAGTTTTTTTTTTTTTTTTAAATTATATTACTGTTTTATCTCAGGAATGAGAGGCCCTTAATCTGTATGTAGTAGTCTTGATTTTTTTTTTTTTTTGGTTTTTCGAGGCAGGGTTTCTCTGTGTAGCCCTGGCTGTCCTGGAACTCACTCTATAGACCAGGCTGGCCTCGAACTCAGAAATCTGCCTGCCTCTGCCTCCCAAGAGCTGGGGTTAAGGGCATGCACCACCACCACCCAGTTTTAGTCTTGATTTTAATAATAAAGTTAATCTGTGTTTTGAAAGCAGATCTGTAATAGAAAGCTAGGAATAGAAAGAACATAGTGTTAAGCACTTGGTTTTGACATGCTTAAGGCCTTGAGTTTATTCCCAAGGATGGAGGAAGGGAAAACTAATTAGGAGCTAGGATGATCATGAGAATAAACAGAATAGAAATATTAATTGACAGTACTTCATACTTTGGGTTGTTGTAGGGGATTTTTTGTTTTGTTTTTTTGTTTGTTTGTTTGTTTTCCTTTGAGAAGGCAGGTTGGTACACATCTATAATCCCAGGACTATTATCTGGAGATTAACAGACAACAGAGTGAGATCTAGGCTACTGTTGAAGGAAAAAAAAAAAAAAAGGCAGGGAGAATCTTACCATGAAGGTATACATACATAAACAAGGAGAATGTTTTCAAAATATTGTTTTTTTCTTTTTTCTTTTTTTCTTTTTTCTTTTTTCTTTTTTCTTTTTTTTGCTGTTTTCGAGACAGGGTTTCTCTGTGTAGCCCTGGCTGTCCTGGAACTCACACCGCCTGACCTTTTCTTTTTTTTTAATGATGTATTTATTTCATTTCCATTGGTGTTTTGCTTTCATGTCTATGTAAGGGATTTGTATTTCCTGGAACTGGACTTACAGACAATTGTGAGCTTTTGTGTAGGTACTGTGAGTTGAATGTGGATCCTCTTGAAGAGCAGTCGGTACTCTTAACCATTGAGCTATCTCTCAAGCCCCCACAACTTTGTTCTTAATTGATAAAATGTAGATAATTCACCAGTTGGTAAACATAAACAAAATGTGACATGGACATACAATAGGTAATTATTCAACAACAAAAATAACTATTCCTATGTCATAATGTAGATGAACGTTCAAAAGATTGTACTAGTTAAAAAAATTTACTCACAAAATGCTCTCTATTATTCTACCATATCGAACATAGGGATTTGATAGAGCCATATAGATGAAGTAGATAAGTAGTTGGCTAGGATTAGAGGCAAGGTAGAAGGATAGAAGAGTGGCCAGCTATCAGCTGTGCTCTTTAGGGTGTCATGGTGAGAATGGATGGTGGGGATGGTTCCACAGTTATGCAGATATGGTAAATGCAAAGTATACCTCTAAGCAGTAAATGACTGTAAATACTCTGACCTCTTATTTTATAGTTTGTCAACATCTAATACTACATTGAGGATATATTTTATTTTTGCTGCTCAATTATCTCTAGATTTATCTAGCTCATTTTTCTTAAGTCGTATTGTATGTGTATGTGTGCATGCTTATATTTGTTTATGTATACCACAGAGGCCAAAAAAAGAGATGGCCTGGAACTGGAATTATATATAGACAGTTGTGAATCATCTTATATGGGGGCTGGGAAACAAATCTGAATTCTCTTTAAGAACAGTAACCTTTTTTCCATCTCTCAATATCTAGTTCAATATTTTTTGTGTATATGTGGGTTTTTTTCCCTTTGTTTTAGCATCAAGCTGATTGTGTATCAGTTCTTCTCCTTGTACATAACTATGACATTTATGAAGATGAGGATACAGGCCCAAAATTAAATTGTCTCAATATCAGGACAGTTAAGTGGTATGTTGTACTCCAAGTTCACATTTCACTATGTATGTTCCCTCTTATTTTTGTGTCAAATGGATACCTTACCAGCACGTATTTCATGTATCTTGAAGCTTTGTGATTTTAATTAGTACCTTTTGCTATGAATGCTTTCAGGTCAACTATTTAAAAAGAAGACATTAGACAGTTCTTTAGGAGTCATCAGTAGGATGCTCTTCTCTCAAACTTGTACCCCTTGCTCCTGCATGAGATGTCTGAACCAACAGTTTTTGTCTTTCTACTTAACTAACATAAAACATATTCATTCTATTGGTAGAAGATAAGATTTTGGTTCCCAGCACCCACATTGGGCAATTTGCACACCTGTGATTCTAGCTCCATAGGGTATGATGATGTCTTTTAGCTTCTGTGGGCATGGGCCTCAGATATGTGCATACAAACACACACCCCCCCGCCCCAAATAAAAAAAAGTTAGACTGGAGAGATGTCTCAATGAAGTACAGCCTGCTTTTCCGAAGGACCCAGGTTTGATTCCCAGTAACCCCATGGTACCTTACAACTGTCTAACCTCCTTCCGGGGTTATACCCTCTTCTGGTCTCTAAATTTACGCACCAGGCATTGCAAATAGTACACAGACATATGCAGAACACCCATACATGTATAGTAAAAATGTATACACATAGTATTAAACTTTGTAGAACAAAACAGGAATGCCATGACTTCACTGTAGTTAATCAGGCTATGCAGAACAGATAATGGTGAAGTAGAAGGTAGTGGTTTCCAGCAGAGAAATCTTAAAAAATCCCCTTTACCTTGGGAACATAGATACTACTTGGAACCTTAGGACCTTATTCTAAATTCTAACTTGATAACATGATTTATACATGACTTCCTGCTTTTTAAATCACTTCTGATATTTGAAACAATGAGAAGTAATATATACTAATACACGCCCCTTCCCCATCCTATCATCCCACACTAGAACTGAAAAGGGAGAATACTTGGAACCTTAGGACCTTATTCTAAATTCTAACTTGATAACATGATTTATGCATGACTTCCTGCTTTTTTAATCACTTCTGATATTTGAAACAACGAGAAGTAATATATACTAATACACGGCATCCTATCATCCCACACTAGAACTGAAAAGGGAGACTGCAGTACTACTCCAAAAAGAAGATCCTCCCTAAAGTGTTTGGTCACAGTTCTTAACAGGTAGCAGCATATGATCTGGGGAAGGAATGGTGCTTGATATCAACTCTGATAACATAATTTTTCCTTGTCAATTTTTCTCTAGTGTCATCTAGACTGTCACAGCCATCTTCTCCCCAGTCAGGCTGCCCATCACCCACCATTCCAGCAAGTAAAGTCATTTCTCCATCACAGAAGCACAGCAAAAAGGCATTAAAGCAGGTAAGAATAGAGTCTGTGTTTGTCAGAATAATCTCTCCAATTAAAATAATTTGAGAGCCTCATGGTGTTTCACCCATTTACTTCTATTATATAATGGACAATCATGTACTAAGACCATGTTTCAAGAAAACACTGTATCAATTGTTCTGTTAGTAAAATTTATTGAAAGTTTTTAGAGTTTTCTTTTCTTTTTTTTTCCAAGACAGAGTTTCTCTGTATAGTCCTGGCTGTCCTGGAACTCACTCTGTATATCAGGATGGCCTCAAACTCAGAAATCCACCTGCCTTTGCCTCCCAAGTGCTGGGATTAAAGGTGTGTGCCACTACCGCCGGGCTAGATTTGTGTCTTTGCAGAGTAAATGTCAGCAGTCTACAAATTTGCCACTAATAATTTGTGGACTCTTTGTGTAACACCCATTGTAGGGTTTGGTAATTCTTTTTAACATGATTTTGAAGACCCAGACTTTTTCCTAGTTTGCTAAGTTGTCCATGTATGTGCTGAAACATGAATAGATGTTTTAAGTTTTCAGGGTCTTTTTTATTTGTCTGGTTGTTGTTTTGGGGTGTTGGGGATGAAACCCAATGCTTCTCACACTGAGCCATTTTTCTAATCCTCAGGTTTATTTTCTTTGGAATTTATTGTAATAATCAGGAAGTTGTTTTTTTTTGAGACAGGGTTTCTCTGTGTCGTCTTGGCTGTCCTGGAACTCACTCTGTAGACCAGGCTGGCCTCGAACTCAGAAATCTGCCTGCCTCTGCCTCCCAAGTGCTGGGAATAAAGGTGTGCACCACCACCGCCTGGCAGGAAGATATTTTTTATATTGTTAATCTAATACATAGAATCACATTGCTATATTTTCCAATATTGCACTAATTGTAACTAAGGAATTGACCCTATATGCTCATTCTTTACTTATATTGTAAAGCAATTTCTTTTCCTTCCTTCTTCCCTCTCTCCCTCCCTCCCTTCCTGTAAAATTGTAGCACACACCAGTAATCCTGTCACTTGGAGGTCGAGGTGGTTAGACGAGAGTTTGAAGCCACCCTGGCCTATACAGTGGTTCCCTGTCTGTATTATTTTAGTTTAGATCTTGTAATATTCTTCTTGTGCAGTTTTGAAATGAAGAAATTTCTACTACCACAACATTTACATTTTTTATTTTATTCTAGACTTGGTGAGAAAGTCTAGAAATTATCTTTACTACTAAGGTTGATTAAAACTTTAAAAAATCATTTTCCTTTCATTATATTGTTCTTTATTGTTATATTGATTTTTCTTTTGAACTAGCTTTGGGTATTTTCTCTAGAATACTCGTCCATTTCTGGGCCAGTAGGATTGCTCAGCAGGTAAAGGGGCTTACCCTCAAGCCTGAAAACTTGCATTCGTTCCTGGGACTTCTCTGTGGGGAAGGGAAACTGGCTCCCTGCAGTTGTTCCTGACTTCCACACACATGCCTCCCCTGCTTCATAATATACACAATAAATAAATGTTTAAAAAGAAGTAAAATGTTCCTTTTAACATAGCTATTGTAAATGCTGCTGTAAAGTTATATAGTGTTTCCTTATTTGTCTTTTATTTGTGTTCGTATATTTGTTTCCTGTACTAATTGCCAGTTGGATTTTCTGTTTTATTGGAATTTTCGAAGAACTGTCTTTGGATTTTCCTCCTTCCCGCTATCCCTTTCTCCTTCCCTCCCTTCCTCTCAATATGCTTTGCCTGGCTGCATGGTAACATAGTCTGAGTAATAGGAGGCTAAAGCAAGGAGATCCTAATTTCAGGGAAGCCTGGGTTATATAGCAAGACACTGCCTAGCAACCCTCTCCAAGAAAGAGTGAACGATTAATAAGTACAAACTGGCAAATAGGACTAGAGAGATGGCTCAGTAGTTATGAGTACTGTCTATCCTTCCAGAGGACCTATGTTCAATTCCCAGCACCCACATGGCAGCTCACAACTGTCTGTAACTCCAGAGGAGCCAACACCCTCAAAAAGACAAATTGGCAAAATACCAGTGCACATAAAATGAAAAAATAATTAAAATAAAAAAACCTGACAAGTAATTAGGAAAACATTGACATTGTTTTTTATATTCTTATACTTTAGTATTTTCATATCAAAAATTGCCAAGTAGGGTGAAGTTGGCAACTCATACTGATGCAGTATAATAAAAAACACTTAATCATTAAGTGCAGATGATTAACATAGGACCTTATGCGTGATAGGTAAGTTGTCTGCCACTGACCTATATCCACAGCCACTATAACTTTGTTAGAAAGAAATTTTACATTATCTATCAAATTTTAAATGTACATGCACCATGCACATGGAATTAAACAATTTAGGACTTAAGAAAAAATATTTGCATAAAAGTTTGTTAATAGTAAGACATAGCAAACAGCCTAATTTAATATAAACTTTACATATATTATTTGTATACTTTGTGTATATTATTCATATGCCTAAGATAAATCAATTAGACGATTGTATAAATATTTCTATTTACAAGATGGACAATTATAAAGGATTATGCTGCAGAACTTTGTACTCTGTAGGTTAGATATGGTGAAATCACCAGAAAGATGCTTCTCATGCAGAAGACCCAGTTTCAGTGTCCAGGACCCATATTGGGCTAGTAAGAGTGCTTTTTCTCCTTAGAGAAAACCTGGATTTGATTCCCAGCACCTCCCTCAGATCACTCACAGTTTAGCTCCAAGTCTAGAGGTCTGATACCTTTTGGTCTCTACAGACACCTGGCCACATGTACTTAATATGTACTTAGACATAGACACACTTGAAATTAAGTCTTAAAATCTTTTATGGTATAGAGAGATGGCTCAGGGTTAAGAACAGTGGCTGATTTTCTAGAGGGTCCTGGTTTGATTTCCGGCACTCATATAGAATCTCACAACTGTAACTCCAGTCCAGGGAACTCAATGCCCTCTACTGGCCTCCTGGGGCACTGCATGTACATTGTACACAGACATGTAGGCAAAACATACACACACATAAAAATAAATGAGAAAATAAAGTCTTTTAAAAGAAGGAGCCCTGACAGAAGCTGCACGGTTGTCCCAGTAGGACAGGCACTCCACGTACAAGCATGAAGGTCCAAGTTTGGATCTCAGCACCCATAATGTTTTATACCAATAATCATGGATTGGCTGTGACATCCCTATGACTTGTAGGCTACCTAGTCTAAATGAATCAGTGAGCTCAAGGTTTAGTGAGAGAACCTACCTAAAAAAAAATTAAGAATTTACTAGAGAAGGCATTGATATCAACCTTTGTACTCCACAAAAAAAAATACACACACACATATATGTACACATACATATACACTCAAACACACACACACACATATATACGTATACACTCAAACACAGAAAGCCCCTGCTGAGTAGGTGACCGGTTGCTCTCAGATTTCGTCAAACCATACTACCATAGTATTTGAGAATTACGCATGGAAGCCTAGCCAGCAAAATACTTTGACACTATAAGGGAAGAAGCTGGAGTAAGAACTCTTTTCATTATTAACCAACATAGAATGATATCTGCTTAGAGCCAGTTCTGCAGGGGAACACAGTCATAGACTTAAACGAGATCACTTTATATTAGGAAGGACTGTCCAGAGGCATAAGCAACATTTGCAGCCAGAATTCTACATGATTCCCTCAAGGGTGTAACCAAGTTTGTGATTTAGCCTGTGAAAGACCATTCATTCACTTGATAGACATCTGTGACCAGTCCTCACAACTACCGGTCACAAGTGTGTGGGAGCCCAGAAAAAAACACTGAAAGACCTGGACCAGATAAGATACTTTATATCCCCATCCAGCCTTCAGTCCTTCATAATTACTCATCTTCAGTATCCAGTGTCAATTCAGCATCTCACTTCTCTTTTACTTAGATTTCTTGTTTTCTCACTTTTGTTAATTTGTTTATACTTTCCTTTACCTTTTGATAGACTTTCTCAAGTGCAGCCAAAACTAAGTTATATAGGAAAGTGGCTCACAAAATGGGGTCCCAGAGCCATCAACCCTATGTCTTGGGGCTGGGGAGATGGTTGGGCAGGTACGAGCACTTGTTGCTCTTGCAGAGGACCCTTTGGTTCCTAGCACCCATGTCCTGTAGCTTGAAACTGTGTGTAACATGAATTCTGGGAGACCTGACGACTTCTCACCTCCAACTGGTACCTGAACAAATGTGGGGTATATTCATATTTATTCACATACACATATAAAAATAACTTTTGAAAATAAAATGTTAGAGAAGCAAAACAGGACACATAGTCTTAGTTGAATACCAAGAGAACATAAACAGTGGGCTGGATGAAATAAGTCAGTATTATTAGAAATAGTATTAGAAAGCTGCAGGGAAGAACAATATGCATGTAAGTAATCCTTCAGTACTTTAATATAAAAACAGACAGAAAAACCACACACGTGCACACACATAGGATGTGTGTGGGGCATTGTTATAGACCAGACTTTCTGATGAACATACATGCAAACATTCACAATGAAATAATGACAGGCTGTATTCAAGAACACCCGCAAAGCCTGGTCTACAGTGGGAATTCCAGGTTAGCTAGGGTTACACACAAAGAGATCCTGTCTCAGGGAAAAGGTAAAAACAGTGCTGTCAGAAACAAGGCATTGACTTTGATTGACATTTTACGAATCTATCCTGGGGATACTGACTAGATGTCAAGGACATGACATAGTTTCTACCACCTATGTTGGTGGTTGGTCTTCTCACATTAGTTAACCCAATCTTGAAATTCTCACAGCCTTTCCTGAGCTTTACCTCCTAGAGGGTTCTAGATTCTGTCAATTTGACAATATTAATCATCACAAACCCTTCAGGCTTTAGCCCAAGAGCTCCAGGGTTAATGCATCACAGGAATACCTGCGCTCCAGTATTTATTGCTACAGCACTCACAACGACTAAGTTATGGAATAATCAAGGCAACCAACTGCAGAGGACTGGACATACAAATGTAAATACAGCATAATTGTTATATACCCTTTATATAATATAAAGAACCAAGTCAAACCATTTACAGAAAACTGAATGTATCTGAATAAAATAAGTGGATTAAGTTAGTCTCTGAAAAGCAAATACTATTTTTTTCTCATTTTTGGTTTCTAGGCTTTATATAGACATGAAACCAAGGTTGTATAACTGTCCAAGGAACTAGCAGGCGGTATATGGAGTGAGATGTATTTTACCCTCAGTGCATACATGTATTAGATGTCCTTATGTAACATACTTCTGTATTTAATGAACATTCACAATAAAAATATTTTTAAATTCTAAGGCCCAATGAGATGACTGGATAGAGGTTTCTGTACTGCCAAGCCCAGTAACCTGAGTTCTGTCCCGGGGAGTCACGTGATAAAGGAGAACAACATCTCTCTCCAATAAGCTAACCTCTGACATCCATACACATGCTCCCATGTGTACTCTTAAGTTTTACTACAGTCTGTAGATAATAGTGCTACTTACAAAATGTATAGTAATATGTATGAGAAAGAATAAAGATGTTTAATAAAGATAATTGCCCATAATTATCCTTGAGGATTGTATACCAAAACTTAAGAAGTGATAGTCAAGAAAGAATTTACCTTTGAGTTTGAATTACATTTTTAAAATTTATTTCTTGTTTTTTATTTATAGTTAGAGCCCATATTTTAATATTTTGAGACTGGGTTTTAATGTGTGGCTTGAAACTCACATCCTCTAGCTTCTACCTCTTAAAAACTATGCTGAAAGATGTGTACCACCACTCCTGGCCCAGAACTCATAAACATTTTGAATCATGTGAGTTTTAAAATATTTAAACTAAGTTATTTTAAGAGTTATTTACAGATCAGACATGATGGTCACACACCGTTGTGAGCTGTCATGGGAGTTCTGGGAGTTAAACCTTTGTTCTCTGAAAGAGCAGCAAGTCTTTTTAACTGCTGAGCCCTTGATTGTGTGCGCATGTACATGTAGGTATGGATGTTTATGCGGCATGTGTATATATACATGCTTTAATGTCTATTGGAACATAAAGGTGGGTGTATGTTCATGTCTTTACACTTTATATCCTGAAAATTTGATAAGTTAAGCACAACCATACATTTCTCAGATTTGAAGAAGAGAATTTTTTTGTTGTTGAACTTTTGGGTTCTATTTGTGTGTGCATGTATACCTGTATATATGTATATGTATGAATCTCTGCATGTACCTGGAGGTCAGAGAACAACTTTTGTGAGTGATTGTTTTTCCAGTGTGTAGGTCCTAGGGACCAAACTCTGGGATCTAGGTTTGAAGAGGGATGCCTTTATCCACTGAGCCATCTCACAGGCCTTCTTTCTTTTTAAATATTTATTCTAAATAATATCAAGTTAACTCTCTTAAGAACCTTGTAGAAATAAAAATAATATAAAATAACCAGAAGATAAATTACTGAGATTTTGACAAATCTCATTGCTCTTACCCAAGGTAATTTAATACAAATATTTGCCTCTTTCCATACAATCAAGTCAGATTAAGCTGTTATTGTTGCATGGCTTCTAATTCTTTTTTCTGATATGGTAAAAGTACATGTGCTTTATTAAAAGATTGTAAATTCCTTACCTTTTTTTCCCCCCAAGTTTTTAAGTTTGGAAACAAATTCTAATGATTTTTCTTTGTATTTATATATAAAGGAATAATCTTGGCCTCTCCTCAGAGTATCTAAACTGTAAAGTTCATTTAGGCCTTGCCAGTGTTGTTTAATTTAAGCTTCTGTTTGCATTGAGTAGATTTCAGAGTAGGTTCTCACCATTTACATCATGCAGTTTGCTTGGTTCTACTGTCAGTTTTTCTTTATAGGCCCTGAAGCAGCAACAACAGAAGAAGCAGCAGCAGCAGCAATGCAGGCCAAGCATGTCCATCTCCAATCAACACCTCTCCCTCAAGACTGTCAAGGCAGCCAGTGATCCTGTGTCTGCCAAACCTGGTAGGCAGACTGAGTGTTCACCCTGTCCAATGGGTTTTTCCCCCAGCATATTTGTACTTTTGATATTGTAAATTTTTATACTGAATTGTTCATTTTTTAAATTGTTATATTTATTAGCATAGTCTTTTTGCTGCCACAGAACTGGTACAAAATCCTAGCATAAATAGAAAATACTTTTATATAAAATTACCATATACTTAATTCAAAATATAGCAGTGAAATTTGAGTATTTCATTATTGAAAATTAATGAGAAACCTCCGATGTATCAGCCCTGATTACATTTGGAAGCCTAAATTCATTATACACACACACACACACCTTTTGTTTCCAAGGTCAAAGCAAATTCTTTGTATCTGTGTGTACATGTAGGCAGGTGTATGTAGATGTTGGTAGAGGTCATGCAGGTTGAAGTCAGAGGATGGCCTCAGATGTCCTTCCCCTGTACCATTCAACTTCTGATGGTTTTGTTTTGTACAAGGTTTTTCATTGGCCTGGAGCTTGTGGTTTAGTATTAACTGGCTGACCAACTAACCTCAGGAATTCTCCTGTCTCCACTTCCCAGTACTGGGATTACAAGTGTGCTGTAATACGGTTCTTTATGTGGTTTTTGAGGATCAAACTTAGGTCCTTATTTAATAAGAACTTTTTGGACTTAGTCATTTGTACAGCTCTAAAGTGAACTCCCTATCAGTGCCCTATTTTGAGTATGAAGCTGGAGCTGGAGAAATGGTTCAGTCATTAAGAATGAGTACTGCTCTTGCAGAGGGCTTGGTATTAGTGCCCAACATCTACATGGTGGCTCATAAGCACTTTTAACTCTAATGCAGGGGGATCTGATTCCATCCTCTGGTATCTGGGGACACTGCACATACAGGTGAGGCAATAAGATACATGCAGGCAAAACATTTATATATATCAAGTCAAAATAAACTTAAAACTAAAATGTGGAAAATTGCATAAGTTTTCTAAAATACATACACTTAATTTTCCATTGGACATGTTTCATGGGCTTTGGGTATTTATTGTTGCTTGTTTTGTTATTAGTTGTTTTGCCACACACAGACTTTGTTTTGCATTATATAATTTAATTAAAACATCCTATTGACTGCCATAAAAAAAAAAAATCAAAGGTCTGAGTCCTACAGAACTTTTCAGTTTTGCTAGAGCAGATATTTACAATTGGAAATAATATAAGAGAAGATGTAAGGGATTTTCTTTTACAGATTATTCAAGAGGCCTACATTTTTCCAATCATAACTCCTATAATGACCCTGGAATAATAGTTTGATTAGATTTATCAGGTTCTGGGAGCAAATGTATGAGGAAGTCTGAGGCTGACTTGTGGAGTCAGTTCTCTTCTACCATTGAGGCTCATAGATGAATTCAGGCTGGTGGGTTGGCAGCTGCCTGTCTTGCTCACCCTTGATGGGCTTTTGTGTATGTACCTCTGTCACCAGTCTTCACATATTTTTCCCCCTAGCCCTGTGGGAAGGAAAACAATCTGATGGACAGTCAAGCAGTCCCCAGAACTCAAATTCCAGCTTTTCTTCCTCAGTGAAAGTGGAAAGTTCTCTGCTAGGCTTGGGGAAGAAGTCTTTCCAGAGGTCTGACAGACTCCACACAAGTAAGTTAGTTTACAAGGACTTCTTTTTCCAGTGCAACAGTGTGTTCACAGTATATTTGAAATCATTAGCCAGCTGGCCTGTGTAATTGTATAATTTTAATTTTATTTTAAAAAGTCAGACATGATTTCTTTCCTTTTGTTTTGTTTTGAAACAAGGTCTCACTATAAAGCCTTGGCTGTGCTGGGATTCGTTTGATAGATGAGGCTGGCCTTGAACTCATAGAGATCCACTGGCCTTTATCTCCCAAAGTGCTGGGAATAAAGGTGTGCACCACTGGCTAGACTTACTTTCTTTTCTTTTTTTTCTTTTTTTTTTTTTGACATTATCTTGATGTTTTTAAAAATGTTTTTGATACAATTTCTTTGGGGTTTTAATTTGTTTTGTTGGTTTGTTTTATACTGAGCAGTAACAGCCCACAGTTTTGAACGTGCTAGGGACTTGCTCTACCACTGAGTTGTATATTCTTAACCCCCAGCTTGTCATACTTACTTGTTGCCTTTTTTTAAAAAGACACTGTCTCATTAATACAGTCTAAGATACCCTAGGACTCAGTTTTAACTTATACTCTCCCTACTTCAGCCTCACAAGTGATGATATAATAGTAAACACCACCCCGTTCAGATTTGATATTTGCTTTTCAAAGATTAGAGGAAACACGAATAGAGTTGATTTAATGCCCTTTCCCATTATTCATTTCATCCTTTTATCTTTGAACTCTTAGTTGTCTTCATATTCTTCTGTTCATCCTTATCAAACTGTTTCACAGGAAGATCTGTTATCAGTCATTTTTTTTCCGTCTACTTCTCTTTGTACCAATAGGTCCTACATCGTTCTTGTTTTTATAGATAAAAGATAGAAGGGATTATAATTAAGTATTGTAAACTGAACTCCCTTGGAAATCCCAGTAAAATGAGAATACGGACAAAAAAAATTTAATCAGTTTGATTGAAGAAAACAAGGAGACAGCCAAATGGGCAGGTGTCAGCAAAGGTTGAAAGATGAAAATGGATGAAGCTGAAAAGGAATTGTCATAAATAAGCCAACTATGGCTACAGACCACGAAAAGGGCTCAAGAACTGGAAAAATGGATGACAGAAAAGAAAGGTGAGGCATAGGGTTGAAAAAATTAAAAATGAATGAAAGCATTTTGATGCTTTATACTAAGAAGAAGACAGTTTATTATGTGTTGGAGTTGAATGAAATACCTTCAGATTTAGCAATATCACATTGAGCTGCAGATCAGTAATGTGGCATTGTGTAGTTTGTTCATTGCCTTAACAAAACAGATGAGTAACTTAAGGATGTTGAGAGGTTTATTTTGGTTCACAGACTGGAGCAGAAGCAGCACAGCAGTGGCACCAGTTCTTGTGAGAGTAGGAGTAGGCTGGCTATGTCATTTAACTTGTGGTTGGGCACTATCAGATAATACCTCAAAGGTCTGTCCTAATAATCCACCTCTGCCTGCCATGTCAATCTCCCCAAGCAATGCCACTAACTAGGACCAAGGTGACAGGATCTTGTCATCAGCTTTTCACATTCATATCTTCATGGGCACTATTCTGAAATTTAGGGAATTAGTCAAATACAAATACCTAACTGCTACTTTCCTGCTTGGCATCCAGGATCCGTAATAGAGCGTATTTCAACCACCACTAGCGGATCAGTTGATTAGTAAAGAGTATGAAAGCTCAGAAGATAATTGTGACACATTTAGAAGTTCTCAGATCTTTTGAAACTGTTAGAAGGCTGAGGTAGAAGTATTACATGTTATACTTTATACTGTGTTACACACTGAGATCCTGCTTAAAAGTATATTTTCTCTTCCCCACCCCTCTTGACAATCTTTACCTCTTTGGTGCTATTTATTATCATTTGACTTGTAAAGATGTCTTTAAAAATTTTCACTCTTACTTCCTTGTCTGAAAAAATATTTTGCACTTATTTTTATTTCCATATATATATGTTTTTGTTCTGAACTTTTAGTTGAAGTATCTTTTGGTCAAATGTCATGGATTCTGATACTTGTACCTGTGTGGAGTAGTGACAAGAAACAGGCAGAAACTGGCCTTCCTGGCTTCAGTTTGTTACATTTTTACTTAATTGTGTTATTTGAGCATGTTTATGTATCTGTGCAGTAGAATACTAATAATTATGGAGTTCTATGTGCACAGCAGTGTGTGTCTGTGATCCTAGCTGTGCAGAAGTAAATAAATATACATAAAATAGTAACAGTAAGCATTATTTGCTTGATGGAGCTATGCTAAGTTACCAAGTTAATATAAATGTTCAGAAATAAGTCTGCTGCTAGAGTTACTGTGGTTATTGTTACTATTGGTATTATTTGAAATAGCTTAACAATATTAGGCTTAATTATGCTTAACAATATTGAAGTTCCACTTGTTCAGTGAATTCTGAGTTCATTGAATCAAAATTATTAATCTAAAATAATGAGCCCTGTGGCTGGAGTGACAGCTCAGGAGTTAGAGCCTGCACTGCTCTTTGAGAGGTTGGTTCCCAGCAGGTCTCCAGGCTCTCAACCTGAACCTCCAGCTCCTGGGGACTTAGTTCCCTCCTCAGGCACTGCACGAATATGCACACATTCATAGACAGTCAGATGCAGAGACATAATTTAACATGTTTAAATTAAAGCATTGTTTTATAAGTGTCCTTTTTCGGTAAGCTTAGTTACTGATTGTGTAAGGTGTTCTAAAATGTTTTATGTGGGCATTTCTCTGTTTCACACAACACATGATTTCTTTGTTAAGAGAAGGTTTTTTATATGTGTCTAAGGCTAGCAATGCGTGACTTTCTCCCTTATTCCACATCCTCACCAGCATGAACTGTTAGTTGTTTTATTAATCTTAGTCATTCTGACAGGTCTAAGATGGAGTTTCAGTGGTTTGAATTACATTTCTCTGATGGCTAAGGATATGTTAACTTATATGTTAAACATATAAGTGTTTCTCAGCCATTTGAATTTCCTCTTTTAAGAATTCTTTGGCTGGGCAGTGGAGGTACACACCTTTAATCCCAGCACTTGGGAGGCAGAGGCCAGCCTGGTCTACAGAGTGAGTTCCAGGACAGCCAGGGCTACACAGAGAAACCCTCTCTCGAAAAACCAAAGAAACCCAAAACAAAACAAAACAAAACAAAACAAAAAAAAAAACCCCAAAGAATTCTTTGTTTAGATTTGTACCCCACTTTTTAACTGGGCTATTTGTATTTTTGAACTCAAGTGTTTTGAGTATATTTTGGATGTTAGTCCTCTATTGGATATATACTTGGTGAAAATCTTTTTGGTGTTTGGTAGGCTGCTGCTTTGTAAGAACGATGGTGCCCTTTGTAATGCAGAAGCTTTTTACTTTTTTTCTTTTTCTCTTATTGTTTTCTTTTCTTTTTAATTATTATTAATGATTTATCTTCCTGCCTGTGCTATTGGTGTTCTGTTTAGGGAGTCTTTTCCTATGCCAATTAGTTCTTCTATCGGGTTCAGTGTACCTGGTTTTGTTGAGATCTTTGATCCATTTGGAGTTCAGTTTTGTGCAGGGTGATAGATATGGGCCTATTTGTATTATTCTACATGGCGACATTCAGTTTGACTAACATTTATTGTAGATGTTGTCTTTGTTCTAGTGTTTATTTCTGGCTTCTCTATCAAAAATCAGGTGTCTATGAGTATGTGGATTTATGTCCTGGCCTTCAAGTCTATTCCATTGATTATCTTGCCTGTTTTTATGCTGATACCATACTGGTTTTATTACTATAGCTTTGTAGTAATAGCTTGAAACCAGAAGCCATGAGACCGTCCGAAGTTGTTTTATTGTTCAGGACTGTTTTAACAATCCTAGATTTTTGTGTTTCCAAATGAAGTTAAGAATTGCCCTTTGAAGATCTATGAAGAATTGTGTTGAAATCTTGATGAGAATTGCATTGAATCTGTAAATTGCTTTTGGTGAGATACCTATCTTTATTATGTTGGTTTTACCAATCTATGAGCATGGGAGATTTATTTTTCATCTTCTGGTATCTTCTATTTTTTTCTTCAAAGACTTGAAGTTTTTAATCATACAAGCCTTTTTATTGCTATTTGATATCAGTTACATTTATTTTATTATTGATTTAGGTGCTTGTATTTTTAATATATACACTTCAGCTTTAGATCTTTACTTTTTTTTTTTTAATAGTTAGCCTTGTTGTAAATTCACTGCTATCATCATCTCTTCTGTGTATTTCAATAAGGTCTTACTGTGTAGCTAATGCTACCTGCCTTCACCCTCCCTATCCTCCTGCCTTAGATTGTTTGTAAATCCAACTGCTCTGGTTATAAATGAATACTTCTATGCCCGTTATCGGTTTCTCCTTTTTGTTGTTGCTATTCTCCCTCCCCGCCTAATTTTTTCTCACCATCTAAATGTAGCTAAGTCATTAACTTTAAATAGTCCTATAATCCCCTCTCTTTACCTTCCAGTCTTAAGATTATAGTTGTGTACCACCATGCAGGACTCTTTTTTTTTTTAATTCATGTATTTTTTATTTATTTTATGTGTATCAGTACACTGTAGCTGTACAGATGTCTGTGAGCTATCATTTGTGTGGCTGTTGTTAATCTCAGGATCTCTGCCGGCCCACTTGCTCAGCCCCCTTTTGCTCAGCCCCACTCTCCATGGCTTAATTTACTGTAGCTGTCTTCAGATGCACCAGAAGAGGGTGTCTGATCTCATTACGGGTGGTTGAGAGCCACCATGTGGTTACTGGAAACTGAACTCAAGATCTTCGGAAGAGTAGTCAGTGCTATTACCTGCTGAGCCATTTTGCCAGGCGTTTAACAACCCCCCCCCTCCCCCCGTGCAGGAGTCTTTTGTTGTCTTTTTGTGTGTGTGTGTAAAATCTTTTCTAAAACTATATGTTTATGCAAGCTTTATCGTTGCCTTTTTGTGTGTGTATAGAATACAGGGGAAATAGGATAGTTTTCGAAATCATAATCATCATGCCTCTGCCTCACTAGGAGTTTAGGTATGTTCTCCTTCGGTAGACCTCATTCCCATAGTGCTGGAAGTAGAATCCAGACCTTTGTATATGCAGACAGGCACTGAGCAAATCCCCAGTCCCTCGTTTTTGATAAATATTCTTTTAAGTTTGGTTCACACAAAGATTACTTTTTCTACTTGGAATATATTGTACTTTTAATTCTTTAGATATTTTCTTGTTTCTGGTAATTTGTTTTCATGATTCTGGTAATTTAAGAGAATGAGAAAAGGGCAAGATTTAAAGAAGTTAGTTAGAAATCTTTTTAAACTGGAATTTCTTAGGGCTGGAGAGATTAAATGGCTCAACATTTAAGAGCACTGCCTGCTTTTCCACAGGACCCAAGTTCAATTCCAAGCGTCTACATAGCAGCTCATAATTGTCTGTAACTCTAGTTCTAAGGGATCGGCACTCTCACACAGACATGCAGGCAGAACTCCAATGTGCATAAAAGTAAATAAATCTTTATTAAAAAAAACTTAAATGTTGCCCTTTCTCATTCTCTTAAATCAATCTTTCTCTGTTTTGCTTTCTCTCTCTCGCTCTGTCACTGTCTCACTGTCCCCCTCCCCCCGCTACGTGTGTGTGTGTGTCTGTGTGTGTGTGTGTGTGTGTGTGTGTGTGTGTGTGTGTGTGTGTAGGATTATATTAAGCATGGAGGGTGTGCACCATGTCATTTGTCTTTCCTTATCACTGTTTGTCTTACTCTCTTGAGACAGGCTATTTCACCAAGTCTGGAGTTCACAGATTTTAGCTAGAGTGGCTGACCAGCAGACCTCTGGTAGTCCTCCTGTTTCTATCTCTGTCTCTCCTATCTACCCCCTCTTCCCCCCCAATCTCTGGGGTTACATGCATATGTGTACACATCTGACTTTTCATGTGGATGCTGTAGATCTGATCTTGGGTCATCATGTTTGCAGAAGTCCTCTTAGCCAGTGATTCAGTGATCCATCTCTCTCCAGCCCCAAATGTCCAATTCTTGACCTCTAGTTAGGCATATGTTAAGCCTTCTCATTCTGTTTTTTTCTTTTTTTTTCTTAAACTTTTCAAATTTATCTACCTCCTTTTACTCTGGTTAATTTCTTGACTAAATATTTTATACCCTGTGAACTGGCTAGTTTTGTGTGTCAACTTGACGCAGGCTGGAGTTATCACAGAGAAGGGAGCTTCAGTTGGGGAAGTGCCTCCATGAGGTCCAGCTGTGGGGCATTTTCTCAATTAGTGATCAAGGGGGTAGGGCCCCCTGTGGGTGGTGCCATCCCTAGGCTGAAGGTCTTGGGTTCTATAAGAGAACAGGCTGAGAAAGCCAGGAGAAGTAAGCCAGGAAGGAACATCTCTCCATGGCCTCTGCATCAGCTCCTGCTTCCTGACCTTCTTGAGTTCCAGTCCTGACTTCCTCTGGTGATAAACAGCAATGTGGAAGTGTAAGCTCAATAAACCCTTTCCTCCCCAACTTGCTTCTTGGTCATGATGTTGTGCAGGAATAGAAACCCTGATTAAGACAAATTGGTACCAGGAGTGGGGTATTCTTGTGACAACCTGATCATGTTTTTGGGAGGACTGTGGAAGGACTTTGGAACTTTGAGCCAGAAGACCCACTGATTGTTAAGAACTCTGTGGGATGTTCTGTAGGAGCTTGGACGATCATGTTGAGAACATTGCAGAAGATGGAGGCCTTGCTTGTGAAATTTCAGAGGGACGATTAAAGACTCTTATCAGGGCCATGTTGTTTTGATTGTGAAGATTCTGTGGTTCTGGTTAGCTGGGGCTAAAGTATCAGCTGTGATTAACAAGATACCAGAAGTACTAAAGTAAAAACTTTGCGTTACTGGGACTATTGATGCTGGTTAGCTGGAGCTAAGACCAGCATCATTGAGGTGACATCTTCTGGGAAGTGTTTTCTGAGAGCACAAAGAGGCTATGCTCCGGAGATAGCCAAGGTTGTACCTTGTACTGCAGCAGGACTTGGTAATGTGTAAGAGTC
>NW_022196912.1:25835851-25877735 GCF_008632895.1 Mastomys coucha
ATAAACCCTTTCCTTCCCAACTTGCTTCTTGATCATGATGTTTGTGCAGGAATAGAAACCCTGACTAATACACCCTGTTTAATATAATTTAATACCACTTAATATCATTTGTAGTATCATTTTAAGTATACTTTTTTTTGAGCACTCAATTTATTCATAAACACCACCCAGGTCTGATTCCCTGGCAACATTCTCACCCACCATCAACTCCTGTCTTAAAAATATAACTTGCACCAGGTAGTGGTGCCTTTAATCCCAGCACTTGGGAGGCAGAGGCAGGTGGATTCCTGGGTTCGAGGCCAGCCTGGTCTACCGAGTGAGTTCCAGCACAGCCAGAGCTACACAGAGAGACCTGGTCTCAAAAAAACAAAAACAAAATCTATCTATCTATCTATCTATCTATCTATCTATCTATCTATCTATCTATCGATCGAGATATATATGATATATATATATCTTAGTCCAAATAGTACTGCCGTGTGTGTCTGCATGTGCGAGAAGGTATGGCGGGGGGAGAGAGAGAAGGAGAACATTCACTGTGGCATGGTCAGTCACACCCCTAAGGGAAACTGACTCTTTTTCTTTTACAGCTCTTCAGTATAAGTAGCTATCTAGCTAAAGATGTGTGGACCCCTTTGTTCCTTCCCTCTTCATACTGGAATACAATCTTTTGCCAGCAAACATAGCAGCTATGAGATCAAACCTTAAATTCCTGTGCGAGTGTTTTACGTCAGTCTAACAAAACTCTTCTCCTTATAGTTTTTCTGCCTCTCACAATGTTCGTTGAGCCTTATCAAGAGGTGGATTTTTTTGATGGTGTCTGTTTTGAGACCGGATTTCTTGAAATTCAGCTGGCTTTGAATTCATTATGTAGTAGAGGATAATCTTACTGATTCTTCTTCCTTTGTTTTCCAAGTGCTGGGATTACATGTGTTAGCTATGATAGTAGTCCTAGTCTTTTTTAAAGTTTGTCTATTCTTGATTGTTGTTTACTTTTGCTATTTCTTACCCATTTTACACATAGCAAGTCAGTATTCTGTGTTTTGTAGCTGTCGTCTAAGTATAAACCTGTTTTATCTGAGTTTTAATGACAGTCATAGTGGCATACTATATAATTTATTAGATAATTGTTGAGATCCTGTTGTATTTTAATTTGTAAGATTTCTAAGGGGCTGATTTGAGGTAATCCCTTTCCTGTAGCATAGTGACTTTACTTGTACTTCAGCCAGGACTTGGGGGGGATTTACACTGAGAATTGCTTAGCTTTTTACAATAACTCTTTACATTTAAGAGTGTCAGGGGCCAGCTAAATGACTCAGCGGGTACAAACACTTGCTTCCAAGCCTGAAAACCTAAATTTCAAATGATGGAAGGAGAGAATTAACTTGTGAAAGTTTTTCCTGATCTTTATATATGCTCTGTGGCTTATACCCTTCAACACACAAATCTACATAAAATAAATAAATGTAAAACAATGTTTTAAAAAAAGATTTGTTTGTTTGTTTATTTATTTATTTAGAGTACACTGTAGTTGTCTTCAGACACACTAGAAGAGGGCACCAGATCCCATTACAGATGGTTGTGAGCCACCATGTGGTTGTTGGGAATTAGACTAAGGACCTCTGGAAGTACAGTCAGTGCTCTTAACTGCTGAGCCATCGCTGAGCCCATAAAACAATGTTTTAAGTTTGTTAAGTATTTATTGCAAGTTTGTTAAGTATTTATTTATTTTTTTCTTTAAGATTTTACTATAAATTTCAATTCGGAAGTACTTCACTGAAAATAGTGTAAGTTATAAAAATGTGTAGAAAGTGCCACAACTTTTAAATTATTATTACTAATTGTTGTATACTTAAATCTGTTTATCTTATTGCAGTTTTAAAGCAAAAATGCAGGTCATGCTAGGCTGGAACTCAAAGCCCAGGGTAGCTTTGAACTCTAGTTCTTTTTGCCTCTGCCTCCAACAAATTACAAATAAATACCATCACATCTGGGTTGGATTTTGTATTTAAAAATGTTTAGGGGTAAGAGAGGTGGGTAGAGGGAGGGAGGGAGAGGAAGGAAGAGAGCGAGAACATGGATTGTGTTTTTACACGTGTATGGGCATGTTTCAGTCATTGCTCCTGCATGAAATCAGAGGAAAGTTTCAAGTGTTAGTCCTTATCTTCTATATTGTTCAAAGCAGGGTTCTCCTCCTACCTTATTTATTCATTTGAGAATTTTATGTATAAATACAATATATTTTAATCCTGTCTGTCCCCACTGATTCCCAACTTTCTCTTGATTTAACACTTTTGCCTCCCCGCTTTATAGCATCTTGGTTTTTAACATATATAACCTGCCATGTCTAATTAGTCAGTCCTGAGGCAGTGTCTTTGCTGTTTCCCACTACAAACACCAGGTTAGCTGGCCTATGAGCTTCCTGTCTTTACTGCTCGTCTTGCTCTAGGAGCTTTTAAATGGGTTCTAAAGGTTCCAATTCAGCTTTTAATGCTTGCAGCTCAAGTGTTTTATCCACTATACTATCCCCTGGGCCATATTCTCTTTTTGAAAGAATTTTTGTGTATATGTGTGCTTGTATGGGTTTATGTGCATCAGTTACACACTGGTGCCTGTGGATGCCAGAAGAAGCTGTCGGGTCCCCTCAAGCTTGAGTTCTAGGCAGCTGTGAGCCACTTGATGCTGGGAACCAAACCTGGATCCTTTGCATGAGTAGTTTGTGTTCTAAACCCTGGACCATCTATCTTGCCCTGATTTCTGTTAAGATAAGTAATAAAAAAAACCCAAGCAGTCTGTAGATACACAGTTTATTTCTCACAAACTTATTTGAGGTAGAAAGATATTTGTTAGGTATCTGACAGTTTTTACTTTTAGAGATCTGTTTTTGTTAATTTTTTATTTATTCTTTATAAATGGTTAAAATTTATTTTTTTAAATTTATTTTCTTTGCCTTAGATATTTCTAAGATATTATTTTTTATTTTATTTATTTATTTATTTTTGATTTTTTGAGACAGGGTTTTCTCTGTATAGTCCTGGCTGTCCGGGAACTCACTCTGTAGACCAGGCTGGCCTCAAACTCAGAAATCCACCTGCCTTTGCCTCCCAAGTGCTGGGATTAAAGGCGTGCCACCACCGCCTGGCTCTAAGATCTTTTTAACTTTCAGAGTATAGTATTAAATTTTGATTTTGTTTTTCAATTTTACTTTTACTATGTAGCAAACTATGATTTGATATAAAACTGTGAAAGGAAACCAAGTGATAAACTATTATTTTCTGAATTTTGTAGGACAAATGAAAAGGACTAAATGTGCTGACATTGATGTTGAGACTCCTGATTCCATTCTGGTTAATACTAATCTTCGAGCACTAATCAACAAGCACACCTTTTCAGTTCTTCCTGGAGACTGCCAGCAGCGTCTGCTTTTGTTGCTTCCAGAGGTGGATCGACAGGTATGTCAAGTGAAACATAAACAGTTCTATAACTCAATGAGTCTCCTGTTTTTATCATTATTTCATGTATTGTAGAATTTACTTAGACTATGCAGCTGAGGATGTCTTATACTCTTAGGTTTACTTCCTGAGGAGATTACAGATGTGTAACCATTGTGAGTGTGTCTGAGTTAAAACCCAGGATTTTTTGTGTAATAGGCAAGCACTATGTAACAGAGTTACATCCTTAGTTCTCAAGACTTGAGTTTGAAGCCAGCCAGGACTATATAGAGCCTCTTCAAAAACAAACAAAAAACATATTGTTTTATGTATTGCTATAAAAGTGTGATATTAACAGTACTGTTGTTTTACTTTCCTTGGAAATATCTATAAACAAGGTACCACAAATCAACAAAGGAAATGGGTCCACCTACGTTTAGTTTATTAACATCACTTTACAGGACTTTGGAGCTGGATTGCAAGAAAGTCTCCCCTGGTATTGTTGATAACTCAAAAACAGCACCCCTAGAGCTCCTTATCCAATGAGCAGTCAGCTTGCCCACCGGGAAAATTTACTGCTTCAGATGTGGGCACCCTACCACCACCATCTCACACACACACACACACACACACACACACACTTGTAAATTTTAGGAGCCTCTAGACAGTTGGTGCCCAACCTTTGTAATATTACGACCTTTTAATATAGTTTCTCATGTTGTGTGAGCATAAAATTATTTTGGTTTCTACTTCATAGCTCTAATTTTGAGAATATGGATTATAATGTAAACATATTTGGAGGTAAGAGGTTTGCCAAAGTGTTCATGACCCCCAGGTTGGGTCTCCTTTGCTTCTGAAGCTTCTGAGGGTCTCAGTTGAGAGGCAGTGGCTATACTATTAAGTTAACAATAGGGTCTTAGCAGGCGAGTTTTATAAAACAAACCTGATAAGGAAGGTGAACTCTCTTACTTGATTTTGACTCTTACTTGAACATCAGGCTGGAGATAAGAGACCGGTGGTAAGATGCTTGTCTAGCATGCAAGGGTCCTAGTTTCAGTCCCTAGTGCTGTGATGAAAGAAAAAGAAAGGAAGGGAGGAAGAAGGTAATGAAAGGCCACCGGGGTGGGAGAAACGGAGTTGGAGGGAGGGTGATGACGGGAAAAAGAAAGTTGAATGGTTTTCTTGTTTGAGGTACAGGCATCAATATTGTCTAGTTCAAGAGTTTAGTTGTCTTTTTTTATTATTAACAGGATAGTGCCTCAGTTAAGGGAGAAGGGTCATGCTAAAGCTAAAAATGTGAATTCAGAAAAACATAGACAACTAGAAGTATGTAGAACATAAAGTATTAGTGATAGTTAGGTATGTAATTTTTTCTTTAAATCTCTCTAAAAAAAGCATTTAGGGTTTATATATATATAATAAAATATTTAAGTCCCAATATGAGTTTTCAAGGAAAGAAAACTACCAAGACCAAATACCAAAGGGTTGGGAATTGCCAAAATAGTGATTAGAAAGACTTTGTTTTGGCCCAGCTATAAATTCTGGAAATGCTTTCATCAAAGAAAATGGCTAGTTAAGTTTTTCTTCTCTGTGAAGAGGAAATGAGATCATTATGGTTTTTCTAAGATTGTTTTCTCGAATTTAGTTTTATTTATGCCTATGTATGTATCTGTGTGCATATATGCTGTGTGTGCAAGTACCCACAGAGGCCAGATGATAGTGTCAAAAGTTTCAAAAGCTGGAGTTGTAAGGATTGTGGGCCACTTGATAGGGGTATTAGGAACTATGAACTCAGGTCCTTTGGAACTGCTGAGCCATCTCTCCAGCCCCTAGTCACTTTTATATATTCATTTTTATATACTTATATATTTGTTTGAGTTCTACCAGGTCTGGAAGTAAGTCCTGGAATTTCATCTAACTGGAAGAGTAAGATAAAGGGATTCTAAAAAACACCAAAAAAATAAATTGAGTGAGGTAATATATACTTCCCAGTAGTTGGAAGTCAAGGCAGGAGGATTGGGATTTCAAGACCTGAGCTGCATGGAACCCTGTCTCAAACCAGCCAACAACAACAAAAAGAGACAAGGGAGAACTTTAGTGAATGACTCATTCATTATGCTAGTTGCCTTGCAAGCATGAGGACCATAGCTCAGATCCACACCACACACTTAAAAGCCAGGCAGGGTGATATACCTATAATCCCAATACTGGACAGGAAGAGACAGCAGTATTTCTGAGGCTTGAGGGTCATCCATTCAGGACAAACTGAGGAACTCAGGCTTAGTGAGGAACCTCATCTTAGAAACGTGAAAACCAAAAAAGTAAAGAGTGGTAGAGGATGGCATGATACCCACTCCCACACGTTTACATACACTATACACATATGGATACACAAAAGCAGCAAACAAAAAAACAGACTGTCAAGGATGCAGTTCAGCAGAAGAACACTTGCCTACCATGTGTAAGCTCATGAGTTTAGTCTCTTTTCTTTTTAATCCTTATTAAGACAGCATGAAAGGCACCCATGCTGGATACCTTTAATCCCAGCACTCTGGGAGCAGAGGCAGCAGATCTCTGTGAGTTCAAGGCCAGCCTGGTTTACTATGCCAAGTTCCAGGATAGCCAAGGTGTTGTTCTCCACCCACCCACATACACATTTTCCCTAGTTTATAATAACAGACTATATTGTCTAGTTTATAGTAAGATTCACAAGGTAAGCTACACAAATCATAATTGATTGACTAGTGTTTCTCATTCTGAAATCTGATTTCTTACTTTGTTTTTGAGACAGGGTTTCTCTGTGTAGCTTGTAATTTGCTATTTAGCCTAGGCTGGCCTGGAACTCAGAGATCTGCCTGCCTCTTCTTTGAGAGTCCTGGGATTAAACATATGCACCACTACACCAGCTTGAAGTCTGTTTGCTTTAAGACTTGCTTTGATGCTGATTTCTCAGTGCTTAGTGCTATTATCAGCTCATGTGAAAACAGTTCACAGCCCTATGGATAATTTAGATAATTAGATATTCTTCTAGCAGTAGAGACTTAAAGGAAAAGTGTTCCTAGTGACTTCATTCTCCATCCTTTCCAAAAAGTAACTTTGGAAGATACCCACCTAGTTAATTCTTGATAAGAGAAATTAGGAGAAGAATTAAAAGTCTGAACATGATTTTTAAGGGACTTGGTTGATTTCATGGAGTGCTCTCATTTACATGTATTCCTGTTTTTTGTGTTTGTTGTTCCACCCCTGCATACAAGTGTTGGGGAGTAATATGCGGAAGTAATATGTGAAACATAACTCAGCCTCTTTGCTGCAGATTGATTCTGGTTTCTCAGAAGCACTCATGACCCTGTGCCTTCTGATAGAAGTTTGTGGTGGGTGGTTGTTTAAAGACACACATTTTTAAATGTGTATGAGTGTTTAATTGCATGCATGTGTATGTGCTGTGCATGTGTGCCTGGTGTCTTAAGTGGCCATAAGAGTGGCCTGCATTCCCTGGAACTATAATTATGATAGTTTTAAGCTGTCATGTATGTGCTAGGATCCAAACCTGGGTCCTCTGCAAGAGCTAAACATGCTCTTAACCACTAGCCATCTCTGTTTATCTCTTGCCATGTGTAGTTTTAATGAAAGGGATGTTAAGAGTTTTCTAGTTCAACTTCCCACAAAGGACAATCCTACAGGGTTTTAGAATTTGTTTGTTTCTGTTTTTTTAATAGGAAGCTAGTTGGCTAGTATTGGTAAGATAAAGTGAGTGATAATAGGAAGACAGAATTTTATTTAGTTTTCCATATGTGTCAATCTAGATAATGTTTAAGTTAAAAACATTGTAAACAGTATTTTTTTACATGATTTGAGTGGACCTTTTCCCACATATTTTAAAGAAGAATTAATGTTTCTTAAAAATGAAGAGAGAAAATTCAAATTTTAGATGTGTGTATTTTTTTTTTTCATTTAAAAATTTTCACATGGCCTGTGAGGTGATTTAGTGGATAAACGGATTTCTAGTCAAGCCTGACAGCCTGAGTTCAACCCTAGGACTCAACATGGTAACAGGAGAGAGCTAACTCCTACAAGTTTTCTTCTAACTTCCACAGATGTCATTGCATACAGTGGGGGAGCACACACACAAACAGATCCAGTAGCCCAGTGTCTTGGGCCAATGCTTGAACACTGTCTCCCCCCCCATCCCATCCCCATTACTTTGTACTCTATTTTGGAGATACATCCCTAGGCACAAGAAAATGAATAAAACCCTTTGTCAAAGCATTAGAAACAAACTTAGTAGACACATGGGATGGGTGTGGTGTAGGGTAGGGCGGGTATAACATCTGTGAGTACACCTCACAGTTTGATAAAAATAAGTAGTCTAATAGAAAACTAAGAAAATGACACAAAATTAAATTACATGTTGATATTGTTGGCAAGGAAAAGAGTATTGTATGTTCATATATTGCTTGTAGTTTCAGCATTATAAGATAGTAGTGCAATATTTCTTTCCATACTAATTGTGTTTTGTTATTGGAATGCAGTCTTAGAATCACCAGTACAGCTGGACAAGGTGGCATACTCCTTTAATCCCAACTCTTAGGAGGTAGACCTCTAATTCCGAGGACAGCCTAGACTATATAGTCATACCCTATTTCAAACAGAGAAATAAATCAAAAAAGCACTAGTACATTCATCTCTGCCAGAATGTTTGTTGCTACTTTATTAATTATGTGGAAACATTGGTAACAAAATGTTATTTTTATCATTAGGAAACTGGTAAATTAATTGAAACACATTCATAAAATGATGTAAAATGTAGGAATCTCAAAGAAGCTAAATATATGCATGTTGACATGAACAGACTTTCACAGACTTTCTATGAGAAAACTAAGTTATAGTGTGTTGTATATAACTTGGTACAAATTAACTATGGTCAAAAGAAAAAAAAATAACATGTATTTAAGTGTTATTCAGTAAATAATGTTTTTCCAACATTGTGAAATGGAGTTGAAAGGTGATAAAGGAAAAGAGGTATACATGAAAGGATTTTTTTTTTAAAGGAGAAAATGTTATTGCAGTTTTTTTAAAAAGCAGTTAAAAAAAAAGAGATAGCTATGTTTCTATGGATAGATTGTATACATGTTCTGTTAACATGATATGAACATTGTTGCATCTTCCCTTTGAACGGTTTTCTCTGGCTCACTCTTTGATATAGGTTGGTCCAGATGGCTTGATGAAGTTGAATGGCTCAGCCCTTAACAATGAGTTCTTCACTTCTGCAGCCCAGGGCTGGAAGGAAAGGCTTTCAGAAGGTAAGTGTTCTGCCCTGTTGCTCCCAGGGTCCAAGCGCCCCTCACTGCATGAGATACTGGAATAGATTTCAAAGGTAAAAGTATTAGCCAGGATTCTGCAGAGGAACAGAACTTAGAGAACAGGTATGTATACATATACACACATATATGGGATTTATTAGAATGGCTTACTGTGGTAAGTCTGGCAATAGCTGTCTACCAACAGAAGATCAAAGAATCTAGATAGTAGTTCAGTCCACAAGTCTGAATGTCTCAGGTGTCATCAGTATATGCTGGAGTCTATAAGAAAGAGGCACAACGCAAGTGAAGGAATGGATTTGCCACAAGAATAAGCTGACAAAGAATAAGCTTCTTCCTATTACAGGCTGCTGCCAAAAGTGTGACCCAGAGGTGGTTGTCCCACTGCAGATGGTGTAATTAAGCAAAGAACATCCTTCATAGTTTTGCTCAGCCGTTCATGTTTTAGTTAATTCCAAATGTAGTCAAATCGACAACCTAGAACAACCATCACAGTGAAGGTCATGAAGTTTCCTAAATGTAGCTTTTCTGTTCTGTGTGAAACAGTTAGACAGATACCTATAGCCTCTTTACTCCAGCAGTATAATTTTGTTAATGATTTCAGCCACTTGAGAAACTAAAACATACTTTTTTTTTTTTTTTTAGCTATGAACCTAATCTTAACAATTGAGCCATATCTTTAGTCCTATATTATGTTTTTAAAGCACCCTTTTTAACATCTCTGGTTCAGTATTTCAGATTAATACTTAGGAACTGAAATTCTGGAACTCACTTTGTAGACTAGGCTGGCCTCAAACTCCCAGACATCCTCATGCCTCTGCCTCTAAGCGCTATAAATTAGGCTTCTGCCATGACTCCCAGCTAATAGTAGAATATTTTAACAGTTACTGATTGTTTTCACTACCGTGTATGATAC
The DNA here is from genome assembly GCF_008632895.1 of Mastomys coucha. Taxonomy (NCBI): domain Eukaryota; kingdom Metazoa; phylum Chordata; class Mammalia; order Rodentia; family Muridae; genus Mastomys; species Mastomys coucha. The sequence continues at coordinate 25,845,517 of NW_022196912.1, forward strand.
CTATCAATAGTATCAGCTCTTTAGTTATTCTCTCAGTTACTTTTCTATTGCCCAGACAAAACACCACGACCAAGACAACTTATAGAACAAACCATTTGGGGCCTTGCTTACAGTTTCATAGGGTAAGCCCATGAACATCATGACTGGGAGCAAGGCAGCAAGCAGGCAGTCATGGTACTAGAATAGTAGCAGAGAGCTCACATTTTGTCTGCATATTGGAGGCAGAGTGATTCTGGGAATGGAGTTTTGAAAGATCAACCCAACCATCCCCAGTGACATACCTCTTCCAACAAGGGCACACCTGCTTATCCTTTCCTTATAGTTACACCAACTGAGACCAAGCATTCAAATATATGAGCTGTCCTGGCCACACTCCTTCAAACCACCAAAGTATACCTGCTTCAGCAAAAACATACTAAATTTAGAAAAGGAAAGGAGGGGGGAACTATGTGTCTGTGATATATCTCACTCTGCTCATTGCCACAATTGATTCAGTAGATCTGGCTGGTCATCTCCCTTAAGATCCCTGTGGAAAGCTTCCTAAGACTGCACTTCTTAGAGTTAGACAGACTGAGAATAACTGGGAATGGAAGGTATGGGAGGCTTTTAAAACCTCAAAGGCCTTCCTCCAGTGACATGCCCCACCCATACTGCCTAATCCTTCCCAAACAGTTCTACCAACTGAGGAGTAAGTATTCAAATGTAGAAGTTTATGTCTGCATCCTCATTCAAACCACAATTATTTAAAACTTTTTTTCTCTGTGTGGATATCTGTGTACCAATGTGTGAATCGATATATGTAGAAATCAAAGGACAGTTTTCAAAAGTGACAGTCTCCTTTCACTGTGGTTTCAGGGGGTGAATCAGATCATCAGCCTTGCTCATAAAGTACTTTGACCCAGTGCCTGCTGAAGTCTCACCAGACCAACATGAGTTTTTGCTTTGTTTTTTATTTTTATGAGTTTGAGTGTTTTCGGTACACATATATGCATCAAATGGGAGCCTTCAGAAGAAGGTGGAGACACCCCCAACTTCCACCTTCCTATCTGACTCCTTAATTCACATGGGTACTTGAAAGAATACCAACTAGCTATAAGAATAAATTGGAGGCCAGATGTGGTCTCAGACATGCAGTCTTTCTCTCTTTCTCTCCCTTTCTCCCTCCGCCCCTCCCATCCACTCATTTGAGAAAAACAGGTGGATCTCTGAATTCAAGGCCAGTCTCTACCCTACATAGACAACTGGGACAACTTTGCAGACAGACTTTGTCCATTTTAAAAAAAATAAGTAAGAAATAAAGAGAAAGATAATAAATTGGTAAAGGATTTATTTCTTTGATACCCACTTTAAAAGACTAACATTTGTTCGTGTTTCATGAACACAGTTCATTGTTTTTTCTTCATTGTTCTATGATTCATGATAATAGAAGTTCTAGGCTTTACTGACAGCCAGATTCTTCCTCTCCTAGTTCTTTGTTCAGGACTGTGATGTCCAAGCCCTCTGTACATATTTTCATTTCATTTTATTTAGTGTCATGTTCCTGTGTGTGTGTGTGTGTGTGTGTGTGTGTGTGTGTGTGTGTGTGTGTGTGTGTAGGTCTGGGAAGAACTTTGGTAGTCAATTCTCTTTTGATTCCAGGCATCAGATTCAAATGTTCGACATGCAAAGCAAGCCATTTTTGTTCTTCAAGCCATCTCACCAGCTCCTCTACTTTTTTGCTTTACTTCTTACTCACAGGAGATCTTAAACTTAGAACTTTTTCCATTCTTCATCTTATTCATTGATATTCTGGATATTAGAGTATAATAAGAGAGATCATCTATCAGAGCCATGATTTCTGTTGGTTGGCTAGTTTTTATAAGATAGTCTTGCTTCCCTGGAAGTCACTGTGTAGACCATTGTGGCCTCCAACTTGTAGTAATCCTCCTGTCTTCCAAGCCACATGACTTAAGATGGCCTACCAATTGTATTTTCTATTCTCTGGTAATAGAGTATGAAAAACTGTGCTGGTTGGTAGTATATGCAGATGAGTGCCATATTCAGAGCATCTGAATGTTGAGTATGCTGCATATAATAGCATTGGATTGGTACAATTTTTAGGGCACTTTGAAAACTGACAACTGAAAACTGCCTGCCTTGAACTTTTGGAATCTTAATGCTTTCAAGTAACTTTTTACTATGCAGTAAAGGCTTCTTCAAGCACAGTTTTCTTTGAAGAATCCTAACATTGAAATGACAAAGTATTTGATTATTTCCTGAAAGCCTATTTGCCACTGTTCTAGTTGGCTGTGGGACCTAGGAGAATGGGGCTAATAAACAAGCCAGACTAAAGTCTCATGATGCAATGACCAACTTCATTCAGTGCATCAACCAATTTATACTGAGGGGTGAGAGGAATCACATAAGTTACACAAAATCACATAGAGGCGTGTAAATCAATAACAATTGCCAGTTATAATGAATAATCTGAGGTAAAGTTGCTGCTCTCTGATACACCTGGGATGGCCATGAAGGCACAGTCCATAATCACTTCCATGGTTTTTAAGAAATTGAGGTCATAAGACTCTTTCTTGTCTTTATTTCTTGGAGTTTTCTTACAAGAACTGAGAAATCTCATTCAACTCCATTCTTGGACACACTTATTACTTGCAGTCCATTAGGAAATAAATTCGATACCATACAGTTTTTATCACTTTTGTTCTGTAATCCAGCTTGAGGTCAGGGATGAGGTTTTCCCCCAGAAGTTCTTTTATTTTTGAGAATAGTTTTCACTGTCCTGGGTTTTTGTTATTCCAAATGAGTTTGAAAATTGCTCTTTCTAACTCTGAAGAATTGAGTTGGAATTCTGGTGGGTATTGCATTGAATCTATAGATTGCTTTCGGCAAGATGTCTATTTTTACTATATTAATCCTGCCAATCCATGAGCATAGGAGATCTTTCTATCTTCTGAGATCTTCTTTGATTTTTTTCATCAGAGACTTGAAGTTCTTGTCATACAGATCTTTCACTTGCTTGGTTAGAGTCACACCAAGGTATTTTTTATATTATTTGTGACTATTGTGAAGGGTATTATTTCCCTAATTTCCTTCTCAGCCTGTTTATCCTTTGAGTATAGGAAGGGTACTGATTTGTTTGAGTTAATTTTATGTCCAGCCACTTTGCTGAAGTAGTTCATCAGGTTTATGAGTTCTGTGGTGGAATTTTTGTGGTACAGAGTCAAGCAGGAACATTAGTGGAATAGAATTGAAGATCCAGAAATGAACCTACACACCTCTGGTCACTGATCTTTGGCAAAGGAGCTAAAACCATGCAGTGGAAAAAGACAGCATTTTCAACAAATGGTGCTGGTTTAACAAGCCGTCAACATGTAAAACAATGCAAATTGGCCCATTCTTATCTTCCTGTACAAAGCTCAAGTCCAAGAGGATCAAGGACCTACACATAAAACCAGATACATACACTGAATCTAATAGGAGAGAAAGTGGGGTAAAGTCTCGAACACATGGGCACAGGAGACATTTTCCTAAACAGAACACCAGTGGCTTAGCTTTATGATCAAGAATTGATAAATGGGACCTCAAGAAAATTGCAAGGCTTCTGTAAGGTAAAGGACACTGTCAGTAGGGAAAACTGGCAACCAACAGATTGGGAAAAGATCTTTACCAATCTCACATCCGGTAGAGGGCTAATATCCAATATATACAAAGAACTCAAGAAATTAGACTCCAGAGAATCTAATAATCCTATTAAAAAATGGGGTACAGAGCCAAACAAAATTCTCAACTGAGGTATATCGAATGGCTGAGAAGCAACTAAAGAAATGTTCAACATCCTTAGTCATCAGGGAAATGCAAATCAAAACAACCCTGAAATTCCACCTCACACCAGTCAGAATGGATAAGATCAAAATCTCAGGTGACCATAGATGCTGGCAAGGATGTGGAGAAAGAGGAACACTATCCATTGTGGGATTGCAAGCTGGTACAAGTACTCTGGAAATCAGTCTGGTGGGTCCTCAGAAAATTGGACATAGTACCACCAGAGGATCCAGCTATTCCACTCCTGGCCATATACCCAGAATATGCTCCAACATGTAATAAGGACCCATACTCCACTATGTTCATCGCAGCCATATTTATAATAGTCAGAAGCTGCAAAGAACCCAGTTGTCCTTCAGCAGAGGAATGGATACAGAAAATGTGGTACATTAACACGGAGTACTACTTGGATATTAAAACAATGACTTCATGAAATTCTTAGAAAATATCATCCCGAGTAAGGTAACCCAATTACAGAAGAACACACATGGTATACACTCACTGATAGGTGGAGCTAAAGAAGGAAGACCAAGCCAGGCAGTGGTGGTGCATGCCTTTGATTCCATCACTTGGGAGGCAGAGGCAGGCGGATTTAACAAAGGGGGAGCAAATACAGAGACAAAGTGTTGATCAGAGACTGATGGAAAGGCCACCCAGAGGGTGCTCTACCTGGGGAACAGTCACCAAATGCAGACTCTATTGTGAATGCCAAGAAGTACTTGCAGACAGGAGCCTGATATAGCTGTCTCCTGAGAGGCTCTACCAGAGCCTGACAAAGACAGAGGCAGATGCTTGCAGCCAATCATTGTACTGAGCATTGGGTCCCAAATGGAGGAGTTAGAGCAAGTACTGAAGGAGCTGAAGGGGTTTGCAGCCTCTTAAGAAGAACAATAATGTGAACTAACCATATCCCCAAGCTCCCAGGGACTAAACCACCAACCAAAGAGTACACATGGAAGGACCCATGGCTCTAGCAGCATATGTAGCAGAGGAAGGCCTTGTCAGGCATCAGTGGGAGAAGAGGTTCTTGGTTCTGTGAAGGCTCCATGCACCAGTGTAGGGAATGTGAGGGCAGGGAGGCGGGAGTGGGTGTGTGGGTGGGGAAACACCCTCATATAAGCAGGGGAAGGGGCGATGGAATAGGGGATTTCCAGGGAGGAAACCTAGAAAGGAGATAACATTTAAAATTTAAATAAATATCCAATTTTAAAAAGGGAAATAAATTTGAAATTCAGTGTTAGAAGTGAGAAGAAATCTGCATGATATATGTTGTCTATAACTGGAAGAAGACACTTTGAGAAACAGCTGGCCATAATTAGTAATGTGGGCCTTAGCTGCATAGTGAAAATTACAGGGTAGTTTGTGACTGTGTCTGTACTCAACCTACTGGTGTTTCCTTCTGTTTTCTGGCTTGCTTCTTTGAGTTTTTGCTTTGACATGATAATAGTCTGTTCTGTTATGAGTTCTTTATGTTAATCTATGAGTAATGCTTTTTTGTTGATGTCATTTTGTTGATACATTGCAGGTGAATTTACCCCTGAAATGCAGGTGAGAATTCGACAAGAGATTGAGAAGGAAAAGAAAGTAGAGCTGTGGAAGGAACAATTTTTTGAAAGTTACTATGGTCAGAGGTAAGCTAAGGTAGACGTGATATCCAGGTTTTAGTGCCACATGTCATGTGATTCCTCTATGGTTTTACCTTATTGGAAAGTCTCTGTATAGCCCTGGCTGTCCTGGAACTCACTATGTAGATCAGGCTGGCCTCGAACTCAGAAATCCACCTGCCTCTGCCTCACAAGTGTTGGGAGTAAAGGCGTGCGCCACCACCGCCCGGCCCAGTACCTGCAATTTTTATATCATGAATTCTTTTTCACTAGTAATAGCCTTAGCCAGGTAGTGGTGGTGCACACCTTTTATCCCAGCACTCAGGAGACAGAGACGGGTTTACTTTAGAGAGTTTGAGGCCAGCCTGGTCTATAGAGTGAGTTCCAGGACAGCCAGGGTTCCGAAGAGAAACTACATCTTGAAAAACCCAAACAAAATAGCAGCTTTTTGTTTTGTTTTTAAAGAACCATGGGTGTACAGAATTGTATCACTCATAGTCTTTGATCCTTAATTTACATTGTAGGCAAAGTTGGTTCCATTTGCTTGGAAAAAAAAAATGACTTGAACTTTTTCTTCTTTAATCTTAAAGTAGAGTCCTTCCTTGAAAAATACTGGCTTCTTGTAATTTCATGAGATAGAATAATACTTGAGAGTTCTATGCATTTTTATAGTGTTTTTCCAAAATGTTGACCTAAACCAATCAAGAATCCAAAGAGTCGTGTAGTGGTGGGCTACTATCCTAAGCCTGTAATTAAAACCCTTTCCTCTGTGACTGGGAGATGCGTATTACTGAACCAAGACACGTCCTTTATTTTGAAAGGGCTGCAGTCTGAAACAACATTTTTTAAAAATTTTTGGACACTAAAAAATCAAAGTGAAATTTTACTAGATAAATTTAATAGGTAATAGATCTGTTTGGTTTGAGTAGGATTACATATTCCAGCTCCTGTTGTTAGTGTCGTTTCTGCATAGCAGTAAAGGCCAGTGAGAAGACTTTATTGACCACAGAGAAAGTAAGGGCTTTTTTTTAGCTGCAAGTGTTCATCTCCTTTAAAGTCACTTAAGATAGATAGCTATCTCAGTGGCACTAAATAGACTGTTTTTTTTTATTACTAATTCTTTCAAGGTGCTAGAGAGGGTTTAATTGATTGTTGCTGGTTAAGTAGTAATATAAAACATTAAAAAAGAGTCACTGTTGTCCCATAGAAATTAGCTTCACTTTTTCTAAGCCACACTGTTCAAGTTCCAGCTGACTTTCACCCCCATATAGCTCAGTAGCACACAGCCTCAGAACTTTAGACTTAGCCTAAGTTAAATTTAAACAGGCTGTCTACCAACTCAGTTCTAATTCTTAGCTTCTGGTGAAAATTATTAACTGTTTTCTCAGATTTCCCTTAGAAGTCTTGGGCCAACCTTCCTACAAGTCTCAGGGTAGAAGCACTTGACCTTTCTTTAGGTTCTTCTAGCTAGCTTGTGAGTTTCTGGGTATTATGACTCTTCCAGAAGCAGAAGTAACAAGAACAATACCACTAGAGAACTTTTATTGTGTACCAAGTGTGTACTTCACATGGAGAAACTTCATCAGTAGCAACATTGAGGTTCTTAATTCCAGTGTTCAAGTAGAAGAACTAAGACGTAGAAGCCTACCTAGCCAGTCAAGTGTCTTGTCAACAGTTGGTATCAGAGCCAGGGTTTGAATTTAATTACTTTGGCTCAAGAGTTCTACAGAAAAATACTCACTGTGTGTCAGGGGTTTTCTAGTTATTGATATAGTCTACTTTTCTCATGTTTTGAGTAACATGGGCTATTTCCCAACTAACAGCTCCTTCTTTTTTTTTAGTTCTGGCCTAAGCCTTGAAGATTCACAGAAACTGACATCTTCTCCAAGTGATTCCAAAGCAAAGAAAACCCCAGCTGAGCAACTAAAATCCATACTTCCTTCAGAGGCCTCTCCTGTCAGAATCATCCCAGTAGCTCCTCAGTCTGAGTGTAAAGAAGAAGCTGTGCAAATACCATCACCATTCAAAAATGAAGAAAGCCAAGACGAGGCAAGGCCAAACTCTAAATCCCCAGAATTAGTTCTTGCATCAGCTAGCAATACAAATGAGCTTATCCCCTTGCAGCCCATCAAGAGTCCTAAGGATGAGGGTCTCTTAGAGCAGAAGCCAGCTGTCTCTGCTGAACAAGAATCTGAGAAAGAAAATCATGTCACCACAACTTCTAGTAATAACAAAAGTGAGAACCAAGAAGTGTTAGCTATATCCCCAAGCAAATCTAAAACTGCTGGGTTAGAAAAACCCATAACAAAGCCTGTTGAAGAAGCCAGTGGACTGGATCCTGATGTGAAGATGCCTCCAGCAACTGTTACTGATCAGATCCCAGAAAGTCTCAAGAGGAAATCTTCTCTTACTCATGAAGAGGCCACTAGCAGCTGGGAGAAAAGACCACGTGTCACTGAGAATCTCCAACACCAGCAGCCATTTCAGGTCTCCCCACAGCCCTTTCTTAATAGAGGGGACAGGGTCCAAGTGCGAAAAGTCCCACCTCTCAAGGTGAGAAAGTGCTTGTTGTACCTGCTAAGTTTTATAACTGGTGGTATTAACATAGAACCAATAGTGTACATTTAATATACATATAACTGTGGTGTTATATAAATAAAATTAGTAATAATCAGGCTTTAGAACTGCTTTCCTACATTTATTTCTTGATGTTTGAGTAAGGGATCTGAATAAACCACCCCAGCCCACTTAATATTTACATCTTAGAGGCAAAGTCTTGCTGTGTAACTCAGGCTGGCATTGAATCCTCAGTCTTTCTGTTGCTGGTTATTGAGTGCTGGAATTATTGACCAAAATTTTCTTCAGTGAATGTCAAATCAGAAATAGATTCTAGGCCTAGGAACTGTATTAAAATTTAGTTTAATATAGAGTGGTCTACACTGAAGACTTAATCCACTCTGACCAGATTTATAGAATTTCTCCTTTCATAGATTTGGTCAGAAGCTGTTTTACTCTTTTATCTTACACTCTATCTATCTAGCTTCCATAATTTATATGGGCGCAAAATATTTTAGCCAGCTTGTTTCTTTATGCCTATAACAACAGCTCTGGAAAGATATCAGATGAAGATAATGAATTGCCTAAACCATCGAGGCCTTCTCTTTGACAAAAAAAAAAAACAAATAAAAAAAGAACTTTTTATATAAAATTTGAATTTTAATATTAGTTTTACAACCTGATTTATTTTGTTTGGTTTATGTTATTTATAACAACAGAATCTAGCTGGGCTGTGGTGGTACACACCTTTAATCTCAGGAGCCAGAGGCTGGTTGGTTTTGGTTGTTTTTGTTTGTTTGTTTTGGTTGTTTTTTGGTTGGTAGGTTGTTTGTTTTTTAAGACAGGTTTTCTCTGTATAACAGGTCTCCTGTCCTAGAACTTTCTTTGTAGACCAGGTTGGCCTCAAATTTGCAGAGATCTTCCTGCCTCTGACTTTGCCTCTGTCTTTTCCTTCCAGAGTTGGGATTATGAGATGCGACACCACTGCCCAGCTCATGTATATTCTTTTTTTTTTTTTCTTTTTTTGAGACAGAGTTTCTCTGTATAGCCCTGGCTGCCCTGCAAGTCACTCTGTAGACTAGGCTGACCTTGAAGTCAGAATTCCACCTGCCTCTGCCTCCCAAGTTCTGGGATCAAAGGTGTGAGCCACCACCACCTGGCTTATTTACATTCTTAAAAGCAAATTATAACATTAATGCTTCATAAAGACAAAAAGTAATTGAAAGTTAAACATAAAAATTTCTAACTGCTTTGTCCTTTTTTAATTTCAATATCTTGATGGTGACTTTTAAGTCATCTTGTATTGTCCTGGGTAGGGTGATAACCCTCAAGTAGTATTTTTTGAGCCTGGCATGGTGACACATAACTGTAATCTCAGCACTTGAGAGGGTCACAAGTTTGATGACAACCTTGGTGTATATAAGCATAATCTTTGTTCACACACACGGGGGGGGGGGGGGAGAGGGAGAGAGAGAGAGAGAGAGAGAGCAAGAGGGAGAGGGAGAGAGGAGGGGGAGGGAGGGAGAGGGAGAGGGGGAGAGAGAGAGGGAAAGGGTGTGTTAGTTCATGGACGTGCATGAATATATACACAGTCCTAACACCAACACTCAGGAGGCCGAGGCAGCCATATATCTATAAATTTGAGAGCAACCTGCTCTACAAAAAGAATACCTTGCCAGACAGAGCTAAAACAGAAATCTTGTCTCCAACAAAAACCCCAAAACAACTGAAACCAAACAAAAGAATACAAAGCATTCTGTGGTGGGTGGAATAACAATATAACTTACTAAGTGGTTATATGGTAAGGAGTTCCTAGGTACTTTTACTTTTTTGTTTTGTTTTGTTTTATTTCTTAAGACAGGGTGTCTCTGTGTAGCTTTAGTTGCCCTGGAACTCACTCTGTAGACCAGGCTGGCCTTGAAAACACAATGGTTGGACCTATATATGGCCTCATACTTGGATAATTGGTTTGTATTACTAGGCTTAACTAAGAATATTCTCAAATAAGGTTGTTTGTCTCCAAACAAATTTCCTTTGTTTTATTTATTAGTTTTGCCTACTTTCTCTATAGTCTCTTTTTCTATAGTCTCTTCTCTATATTAACAAGAGGAAACAATTGCTTCTTTCTTACCCACACATCTTCTATACCATTATGTGCTAAGTAAATAATGCTGTATAAGCTTTTAGAACTCAGTATTAAAATCACTTACTTTTTAAGTATGTTAATTTTATGAAAACTTTTAAATAACACACTGATTTCTGAGGTATAGGGAGTTGATTTTTTAATACTTCTGACTTTTTGAATAATGAAAAGTTGTAGCCGGGCGGTGGTGGTGCATGCCTTTAATCCCAGCACTAGGGAGGCAGAGGCAGGCGGATTTCTGAGTTCGAGGCCAGCCTGGTCTACAGAGTGAGAGTACCAGGACAGCCAGAGCTACACAGAGAAACCCTGTCTCAAAAAACCAAAAGAAAAAAAAAAAAAGAAAAGAAAAGTAGTGACTTTACAGTTCATAATTGAAGAATTTACAGAAAGATGGTATGCTTTTCTTATAATTGATCACTTGGCTTTTGAAATTAAATACTGTAGAATGTTTTTTGAGCCTTTTAATTCTACCAAATACTGAAAGGCGTCATATCTGGATACATATTCCTTAACTTCCAAAGTTTTATTTAAGACAATGATATTTTTCTTTTTTGATATAAAAATCAGTGGTTTCAGAGTAGACATAGTGGCACATGCTTTTGCCTTTAATAGAGGGGACGGGGATCTGTGAGTTAAAGGCCAGCCTGATTACATTGTGAGTTCCAGGACAGCCAAAAGTACATAATGAGACCCTGTCTCAAAAAAAGAAAAAAATTAATGGTTTGAGAGTTAGTAGTTTTTCACAATTTTTTTCTTTAGTATAATACATATTTTTTACATATCTTTTCTAGTCATTCTGATTTGTAAGCCGGGGGATGGAATCCAAAACCACATACATTTTTAAAAGGTTATGCAGTCAAGTACAGAATTCACCAGGGGTTAAAATAACTGGCAGACAATATGTGCTTGGGCCTTTATATGGGTGAACAGAGTAGGGTTGAACCCTAGACATCATGCGTATTCTTAGTTGTAGAGCATCCATTTGTGTCATGGGTGCTTTGCATTATCTGCTCTAGTCTTACAGCTGGAAACTGACCTCCGCCTTCCCCCATCCCTTCCTTTTTTAGATCCCTGTCTCCAGAATCTCCCCGATGCTGTACTCTACATCGCAGGTCTCTCCCAGGGCTCGTTTTCCAATCTCCATCACTAGTCCTCACAGAACAGGAGCCAGAACTCTGGCAGACATCAAAGCAAAAGCCCAGTTGGTCAAAGCACAAAGGGCAGCAGCCGCAGCAGCTGCTGCAGCTGCTGCAGCCGCCTCAGTTGGAGGGACCATTCCAGGACCTGGCCCTGGGGGTGGACAAAGTCCAAGAGAGGGTGGTGAAAGGAAAACTGCTGGAGGAGGGAGTGCAGGCTCAGACCCAGTCAGTACAAATGGAAAAGGTCCCATGCTGGAACTGGCCGGAACTGGAAGCAGGGGAGGTACGAGAGAACTTTTACCCTGTGGTCCTCAACCTGAGACCAATACAGCAGGCCAAGCACAGCCTCCTGGTGTCTCTGGAGCACAACTACAGCAAACCTCCTCAGTGCCTACAGAACTTGCCATCAGTGGAGCGTGTACAAGCGTCCCATTACCAGCCCACATAGAAATATCAAACAATGAAAAACCAAACCCCCACAAGGCAACAGCCACAGCAGCCTCTCCTTGCCACTCTCAAGACCTTAGGAGTTGCAGACTTGAGAAAGCTCTGTCTCCAACAGGGCCTCCTCTGATCTCAGGAGCCTCACCTGTTTGTTTTCTAGCTGATGGCACAGTTGAGCCCAAAGCAGGTTCTAATAAGAATGCACCAAAGCCTTCAGCCTTAGCAAAGACAACTGCTTCTGCTCCACTAGATACGACTTCCTCTCCTGTAACATCTTTATTGACAGAAAAACTCCCTGTACCCCAGATCAGTGGAACTGCAACATCTACTGGATCAGCTCCATCTTCAAGCACTTTGCCAGCAGCTTCTAGCCTTAAAACCCTAGGAACTTCTGCAAATATGAATGGACCCATTTCAAGACCAAGTTCTAGTATCCCTGCTAACAACCCTTTAGTTACTCAGCTGCTTCAGGGCAAAGATGTTCCCTTGGAGCAAATTCTGCCCAAACCTCTCACCAAAATTGAAATGAAAACAGTTCCACTGACTACAAAAGAGGAAAAGGGGATAGGGGTATTCCCTGGTGTCAGTGTAACGGAAAGTAGCAGCAGAGAGGAAGGTAACGGCAGGCAGGCCCATCCGGCTGTCCAGCAGCTGGGGAAACCCTTGCAGAGTAAGCAGGTTTCCCAGGTTCCAAGGCCAGTTTTCACTGCTAAGGACCGGAAGGACCCCTGCATTGACACTCACCAGTACCAAGAAGGTCTAAGTAAAACAACACAAGATCAGCTCTTTCAGACTCTTATCCAGAGGGCTCAGAGACAGAGCGTTCTTTCATTTGTACCACCCTCTCAGTTCAACTTTGCTCACTCAGGTTTCCACTTGGAAGATATCTCCACAAGCCAGAAGTTCATGCTGGGTTTTGCTGGCAGAAGGACATCCAAGCCTGCAATGGCAGGTCACTATTTGCTTAATATTTCCACCTATGGCCGGGGTACAGAGAGCGTTAAGAGGACCCATTCTGTAAATCCTGAGGAACGATTTTGTCTAAGTAGCCCCACCGAAGCTTTGAGAATGGGACATGCAGATTGTAAAAACACACCCGGAGAAAGCAGTAGCAGCAAAGAAGATGAGAGTGATGAAGATAGTGGGGGTGATGAACAGGAGCCTGTTTCAGTGAAGGAGGAGCCCTGGGCTTCTCAGAGTTCTGGCAAGCATCCCCACTGTGGGGAGGCTCCATCCACCAATGATTGTTTAGCTAGCAAGAATGGTAAGACTGAGGCACCAGTGAGTGAGCAAACCACTTTAGGCAAGGAGAATTACATATTCTCTAGAGGCCAAACATTTGATGAAAAGACCCTGGCCAGAGATTTTATTCAGGCAGCACATAAACAAATGACACATGCTGTGAGAGGTAAGACAGTATGTAGCAGCCCCGAGCTTTTCAATTCTGCTCTTTCTCTCCCTGCAGACAGTCCCACACATCAGCCTCTACTCCTTCCACCACTGCAAACCCCCAAATTGTATGGTAGCCCCACACAGATAGGGCCAAGCTATAGAGGCATGATCAATGTCTCCACCTCATCAGACATGGACCATAACTCTGCTATACCAGGCAGCCATGTATCTAGCAATGTAGGGGATGTCATGTCATTTTCAGTGACTGTCACTACCATCCCTGCTAGCCAAGCAATGAATCCCAGCAGCCATGGCCAGACAATTCCTGTTCAGACTTTTCCTGATGAGAATAGTATCGAGGACACACCATCAAAATGTTATTGCCGGTTGAAAGCCATGATCATGTGCAAAGGATGTGGAGCTTTCTGCCATGATGATTGCATTGGCCCCTCCAAACTGTGTGTCTCCTGCCTCGTTGTTCGGTAATAAGACTATAGCGAATGTAAATGAGGGAAGGGTAGGCTTAAAAAGTCATGTTCTTGCACCCTTTTTAAAATCACAGAAATAAAGTTTCAGTTGTCTCAAGAGACGTTAATCAGGAATACAGAATGCAGGTCTTTACATTTACAGGAAGAGCACCTTGTATAGTAGGTCTGGGTCAAATAGGACTGAATTGGTGACAAAGTTTGCACTTACAAAATCATGTAAATATGTCACATTTTGTTTTAACATTTTTCAAAGTATTTAGGTAATGATGTATTAACTTTACATTCAGATTTATGTTCCAGTTCTTTTGACTCTGAGAAAAGTTGAATGGTATGCATGGTGAAAGGAAGCTGTCTGCCTCTGGCCTTTCCTGGGGCTATGAAAAGGAAGGTCAGGAAGTGACCACCGTGCTGATTGCCTTCACCAGTTTACTGGTTCAGGTTCTTCACATAGAAGATGGCCTTTGTGGGATTTAGATTCGGGATTGGCTCATCCCTTTACTTTAGGTTGAACCATTTTCTATGGAATTTTCAAAAGATATTACCATTCTAGACAGTGTTTTTGATCCTGACAGTCCTGGTGTAGCTTTGGCTTCCATGAATCTGTACTGTTGTTACGCAGAGCTCTGCAGTTAAGAGGGCTCTACTTCTAAGGGGCTCCTATGTTAGACTAGAATGTACGTGGCAGTGGTTCCAGCAATAATACATTACAACATTGCATCAATCATGGGCTCCCACAAATAGACACATTAGGGGTGTGTGTGTGCGTACGTGTATGTGCGTGCACATGTGTTTGCGAGTGCACGCACGAGTATGTATGTTGAAAAAGGGGGATGAAATTGAAGAAACTGAAACTTTAAGGAATTTGGAAGAGTGGTTTTAACACTGGACAGAAAATATAGTCTTTTCCTATTCTCTCAATCCATTTTTAGGTAGAAAAGGTTTCTAGTGGTTCTTCTGCTTTGGCATCCAGAGCATAAGAGATGGACGCAGCTACCCTATGCCATCCTAGTATAATAATTTTTGTACCCACACACTGTACAAGAAGACAGTTTGCTGTTTTAGAGAGTGAGTCTACTATTTCAGCTGTCAGGACAGCCAGGATGCCTAATGTGAAAGGGTATTGTGAGTGACTAATGGAATATATGGCTGTGAGATTTTGCTATTTTTCTTTCCTTTTGATTTTTTTTTTTTTTTAAATCCTCTCAGCACTCTGGAGACAAAGGCAGACCAGTCTCTGAGTTCAAGGCCAGCCTGATCTTCATAATCCAGGAAAACTGGGCTATCTTAGAAGCCCTGTCTCAAAACAAAAACAAACAAAAAGCTCTAAATAAATAAAAGAAGTTTAAAAAAATACACAAGGGGCTAGAGAGATGGCTCAGCAGTTAAGAGCACTGACTCCTTTTCCAGAGATCCTGAGTTCAATTCCAAGCAACCACATGGTGGCTCACAACCATCTGTAATGGGATCTGATGCCCTCTTCTAGTGTGACAGTGACAGTGTTCTCACATACATAAAATACATAAATCTTTAAAATAAGAAAAACACACGCTTTTAATCTCAGCGCTTGGGAGGAAAGAGGCAGGTGAATCTTATTGGGTTAGGGCCAGTGTGGTTTATAGCAAGCTCCAGGGTATACAGTGAAACACTTGTCTTTAAAAAAAAAAAAAAAAAAAAAAAAAAAAAAAACCAAAATCAAAACCAAAAGCTAGTTACAAATTTTTAAAGAAATACTGTTTAAGTCATAGTTAAAGATGGTTTAAAGAAAAATAGTTCACCAGAATTTAATATTAAATAGTCTGCATTGTTTGATTTCAAGTCTCCTGATTTGAAGTGTGTGGTGTAATATTGCAACCCAGTATAGGTGTATTTCAAAAGCTACTTATAAAACCCAGAACAGTTTAATCTTGTTAATTACATCACATTCCAGATTGGAGAAAGGAGACAATGATGTATCTGCCTGCTTGTGATTTCCCCCCCCTTGGCCACCCTCAGTCCCTGCTCCAAACTCTGTGAAACTCACCCTTCAGCTTTCTTCCCCGCTGTTGTGGACCTAAGCAATTACAGGTTTAAATTCTGTATACAACACTAGTCAAGATAATGTGATATCCTTCCATCTTTCCCCTTTATTTCAGGAGATCCATAGCTTAGAGAAAATGAAGACTGCAAGGATTCAGGGTTAAGAAGTGTGTATGTTCTGAAGTGAAGGACCAGTAGGAAATGAAAGCCAGGATTGTGCTCCCAAAACTTCAGGACATTAGGTAGTCCCCGTGGGACCTTAAAAGACCCATATCTGAGTAGTCTCCCTTGTCTAGCCTGCTGGAAGAGGATGAATGACTCAGAATGGACTTCATGCTGTCAGTGAGTAGTTTGTATTAGTGAGAATAATTTTCCTACTTCCTGCCTTGCTTTCTAGGAAGGCTTTTGCTCCATAGTTCCCTTAATCTGAGAGTGGATAGACAGTAGGAAAGCATTAGGGACTGTCTGGTCCTTCTAAAGAGGAAATAACATTGTTACTCTTCGTGATCCACTGAGGTCATGTAAGTCCTAAGTATTGCTTTTCACTAGATTCCACTAAGTAATATCCAACTAGTTTGCATTTAAAAGTATTCCAAAAGCAGGATTTACCAGCTATTTTTTTAGATTGAAAATATATTAAATTAGAATCCTTTTAGTCTTTGTTTTATTTGAGATGGAAGATGAACATTCATCTTATAAATGGACAGAAAATAAACTAGTCTGCCCCTTTGAGTTTGTCACTCCAGTAACTATTAACACAAATTTTGTCATGGCCTTTCAGTTATTTTACTTTTAACTCCACTCTGAACTGGTTCAATAAGTGCTAAGTTTATTCTTTGGGTGGCAATTTCCTATGAGGTATTAAATATCTGATACGTGATGCTGCTGTGTGCCCCATCCAGCCTTCCTTCAAAGTAGTCTCTGTAAACCGCTGGGATAGTAGTGTGTCATCTCAATGTGATTTTTAAGTGTTCTGAGTTGCCTAAGTAGAACACTCCTTGAATCATAATGTGTTTTTTTGTTTTGTTTATTGAATAATCAGCATTCTTTAGCCCACTAATATGGGGGTAGGGTAGGGAGAAAAGGCACAAATAACCTGGAGTTGTTTGGACTTGGTTCCTTGACTCCTGTGCTCAAGACACTGAAGCTATCTCCCATGTTCTGTGTGAGACTTCTTAAGATCTGGCAAATGAGGGAGTGTTTCTTGAGAGGGAAAGGCTGCCTTTCTATGGGTATAGAGATGTGGATATTTGAGAACCTATCTCAGATGTCAGGTAGTGGACCTCACTGCCTTCCAGGTGAAGGTGTGTTGTCTTACATAGAACGGCCCCCCTAGTTACCATTCTGACTTCTCTATACTGCTTTCCTCCACTTCAGAAAGTCTTCATGAGCTCTTGGTTAAATGGTTTATTATGAGAAGGCTTTCCTCTAGTCATTTTTCTGTGATTTATTTTAGAGCTCATTGTCAATGAGCAGTGTCAGAATTGTTTCCTCCCAGATTTAACAAGGAGAAGAAAGTTTCTTGTTGCTTTACAACAGTGTGTGCTAAGTGCTGAGCTTGGCTATGGGTAGTTTGCAGCTCAATTTATACAACAGTCCAAAGAGACCTTCCAAAACTGACAGGCAGGGACTTTTTCCTATGTGTTTCAATACTATACCTATTGAACAAAGCAGTAGGTAGACATTTCCTAAAGTTGAAGCAGTAGCTTCATAGAGTCTTGGTTACTTTATTTTTTTTAATGCTTTACATTTGATACAAGTATTGAAGATCAATTTAAAAATAACTTTCCAGTAATATATTTTAAGTAATATATATTTTAATATCTATGTAAAAAAGTGACAGTGAAGGACTGAATTTCTCATGTATACTATGTTTAATGGTAGGGTCTCACTGTTAAGGCACAAATTATTTCAAAGGAGTTGTTCTAAAAACACTCAGATTATTTCCCCCCCCCCCCAAAAAATGCAATAATGGGAATGATTTGGGGCTTTTATTTTTTATTTTAAAAGAAAATTGACTTATTTACTACAAACTATTTTTCCCTCTCTGGTGGTAAGGTTTGTACAGACTGGTTTGGTAAATGCTAATTTTTTGTGTCTTTTGCCTTTTTAAAGGAATTGTTAACATTGGAATTGAGGGTATGTACAGAGAAGTTGGTGTCAATGCCATTTAATAAGTCATATTTTTTCACAAATAAGGAAAAATCATTTTAATGAGAATTTTAAGTATTTGCAATAAATATATGTATATAGATTGTATGTATTCATATATTATTTTTCATTTTATTATTACGTAAAAGATAATTAAAGTGAAATTAAAAATCTTGTAGTTTTTGATGAATCTTGAGGTCTAACATCTGAATGTAACATGGGGAAGGGCCCTCAGATAGTTGCCTTATACAGTTATGGGAAGGTCGTCACAGACTGGGAAAGAGTAAATTGAGGAACTTGGCCATAAGTCAGGACAGTATATTTCAGAACTTAAGTAAAAATATGAAAATGTGATAGCTCCTCTCTGTTGTGTTGTCGCCTTCACCTGTGGTTTCCTATTCACCTAACGACACTGGAAGAGTGAGGATAGCAGAGTAGTCCCTGGTAGTATGTGTCTAGTTCCTTCTAGGAAGATAAGGCAATATATTAGGGAAACGGGCTTTTACAGCGATTGATGCTTTGTTACATGTTGGTACCATCACACATTAGGCCCTTGGGATGCTGAAGAACTAACCTCTTGAACATACAGAAGACTTGTTTCTCTCTCCCAGTCATTCTCCAAGGTGAGTTTCATAGTCAAATTCATGTTGTGCTTGACTGATCTGGGCAGGTCAAAACCTAGATCTGTGTTAAGGACACTTGTGCCTTGGTGGTTTCCAAATAATTAGGAAGATGGCTTGTCAAGAACATTTAGGGAAATGAGCAGTGGGCAAATTATTTGAAGTTAAATGTCTTTGTTCCCACACCTGGATTACTCTTGAATCAGAGATAACTCACTGTGGTTGTCAAATAAATGGCTTGGGGATATGATGGGTAGAACAGAATATCCACATAGATGGTCTTGGAAATATACATATCTGGTCTGTAAAATTTGTAATGAAGTTCAGTGATGATAAAAGCCCCACCTGCTCTTTCTCTTGAGTTGTTGTAAAGGCAAATGCCACCAAGCTAGCCTACCTAGGTTTTTAAAAAGTAGCTTGAAGTGTCTAACATCTGAGTTATGTAAAAACATTGAAGTTAGTCTAGTCATCCAAGAGATAGTGTTACAGATGGCAGCTGAAAGAAAGCACTATTTCTAAGTGAGAGTTTTGGGACCATGGAAAAACTCAAGTCACTAAAAGCACTTGCTGCCCAAGCCTAAAGACCTGTCTGCAGGACCCTAACACCCATAGAAGGTGGGTGTTTGTCATATTTGCCTGTAAGACTACCTCTGGGGAGATAAGAGGAAGGCCGATCTTGGAGGTTTCCCAATCATTTAAACTCCAGGTTCAGTAAGAAAAACCTGTCTCAAAAAATAAGGTGGAGCATCTACTGAAAACATTGCCACATGAACCTTTGTCTAACCTTTGTCCGTGTCATGTGCCCATGCAGGCAAGTGCACTGAATTACATAATGTGTACACACACAAAGGAGATTTGTTTACTCTCAGGGAACATCTGCATCATAATTCCTAATCAGGAAGGAAGGAGAAATGTGAAGAACATTAAAATAATTCCCATTCACTTAATAGTATATACTTAATCATTTAGCACACTCACTTTGTAAGCAAAATCCATATTCTTGTAATCCCAGAATCTTAGAAACCTATGCTTATTGCTTTTTACACAAATTTATCTTAATTAACTTTCAGTCAGATTGAACATTTCAAGGCTTTTATATGCAGATCCTGTTACTTAAGTATTGGATACTTAACTATGTGCTCAACCCTGACAAAGTGTTGGCTATGCAAGGATAAGAGAAATCCACTTAGGGCTGGAGAGATGGCTCAGAAAATAAGAGCACTGACTGGTCTTCCAGAGGACCTGAGTTTGCTTCCCAGCAACCACATGGTGACTCACAACCATCTGTAATGGGATCTGATGCCCTCTTCGGTGTGTCTGAAGACAGTTACAGTGTACTCATACATAATTCTTTTTTAAAAAAAGATGACAGCAGCTATTGTGGACTTGAGGTGCCACATTAAGTATATTTTGGGGGAGATTGATGATAGAGATTGATGATAGAGTCTAGATAAACAGTGGGGGTAAATGCAGCTTTAGGGAATTAACATTGTTCTTAATCTTATGTCCTTAGGTCACAGAAAAATGCACTTCATTCCTTTTCCTTAGTCCCAGTTCCTAATTTTTTAGGACTTTCTGTGTGCTAAGAAGTCATAGTTGGTATTTGGCTCTTGAGTTTTCCTTACTACTTGTCTTTGAGCAGATGTTTGTGTTCACAACTTTCTATATGCCAAAAGATGTGCATTTGCTCTTCAAAGAGCTGCTCAGTGTATTTCACCAAGTGATAGTTTTCAGCTCCGACTTTGTGACCTTTTACAGAAGATAGACTACAGACTAAGGAGTGGGTGCTTGCATACACAGTAACATTTACCTTACCCTAGAAGGGGACTTCCCAGAAGGTTCTCAACAACAAAGAAAACCTGAGGAAGCCATATGATTGGATGTGGAGGCCCTCAGTAACTAGATAGATACTCTCATACTTCTTCTTGACACTCAAAGAAAATGAGGAGCAGATATAAAAAAAGTTTGATTTTCATCTTGACTGCAAAATTTAAAGGAACCATTGGGGAGAAAAACAATAAACCTGAGATGTAGTTTTTAAATGGACTTAAACTTTTGAGTTGAATGCTTCACTCTTTTTTAAAAGTACTTTTAAAAAATTGCAGGTTTGCCAGGCAGTGGTGGTGCATGCCTTTAATCCCAGCACTAGGGAGACAGAGGCAGGTGGATTTCTGAGTTTTCGAGGCCAGCCTGATCTACAGAGTAAGTTCCAGGACAGCCAGGGCTATACAGAGAAACCTTGTCTCGAAAAACAAAACAAAAACAAACAAAAAAAAATGCAGGTTTATTTAACATGAGTTGCTATGAGTGTAGCATGGAATTTGGTTTGAGACGTGGACTAAAAGAATACTTTTCTGTAAATTATGACAACTTTTGCCACAAATCAGGGCTTAGGACTGTGTATCTGTATCAGAACTTGTCTGGCTTCATGAACACTGAATTAGGCTAACCTGAGCCAAAACTCAATTTTATTAAATTTAATCACGATTCATCTTTATTAAGTGAGCCTAATTAGAAACTGAATTCACTCATACAAAAACATCTGAAGATATGTTAGAATTTATTTTACACATAGCCTCTGTCCTTCATATGGAACACATGGAATATAAAGTTACTTTTAAAACCAAACTAATATTTTCAGGTAACCTAGAGTTTAGAAATGAAATTGAAGATTCATCTTCAAGGTAGCAGCTCTTTTCTGCTTAGGTTAACATAGGACGACTTCAGTATTTACCTGCTGAACCCTGTATGTCATCATTTTAATATCCAAGTCCAGTTCTCCCATAGACTCATACCAACTCAATGGAGAAAAGGGTGTGGTCACATGACTGAACCCAGCAGTTGGCAAGTGAAGGCTAGAAGATGAGTCCAAAGTCATCTTCACCTATAGCAAATTCAAGGCCATATCCGGCTCCATAGGACCCTGCCTCAATAGAGTGGGAATGATCAGACTTGTTCCCGGGAAAGGTCTAGTACATGACAAATGAATCTCGAAGTTAAAAAGTCTCTGTAGCCATCAGTGCTTTGATGTGTTTTCAGAACTCCTAATGGAGCGAGTTCCTGCAACACACCTTTCACCAGCATCAAGAGAATCAGAATGGAAGAGATGAGTTTAGTGTTAGTCTTATGGACTGGAATCTGTGCACGTAGGCCTTAGCACTTTGACACATGAACAGTCTGCCTTTCAACTCCATACCATCTTCTGTCCTCTCACTTTCTACTCTCCCCTTTATTGGTACCATAGATGCTGTTTTCTTACAAGTCGAATGTATGATAATGGTTCTGTCTTAATGACTTATGTTGAATAAAGGCATACGATTTTACTCTAGTTGTTGTGCCTTTTCTTTCTGAAGGAATGGAACATGTGATAGATGGCTTACCTGCTGCCTGACCTTTTCCTGGTTCATCACTAAACTAATGTTTCTTTACAAGACATTCAAAAGGATTTTAGGAACTTAATTTCAGCCCAAGTATGTCTTTCAAAAACATTTAGCCAGGCAGTGGTGGCGCATGCCTTTAATCCCAGCACTTGGGAAGCAGAGACAGGCAGATTTCTGAGTTCAAGGCCAGTCTGGTCTACAGAGTGAGTTCCAGGACAGCCAGGGCTACACAGAGAAACCCTGTCTCAAAAAAACCCAATGTGTGTGTGTGTACGTATATATGTATATATACATATATGTATATGTGTATCTATCTATCTATCTATCTACACACATATACACTTGGTAATATGTTGAACCTTGAAGATATTCCTAGGAAACAAGTCAGACACAAAATAAGACAATTACTGCACAATTCCAGGAATGTGAAACTCCCAGAATAGGAGTGAAAGGATGGAAGAAAATGGGAGTTCTGTGTTTAATGGTTTACGAGAAATATAAAAACTTGCGATGTGGTTGTAGAATAGTTTTGATTGGCTGGGCTGTGGTGGCGCACGCCTTTAATCCCAGCACTTGGGAGGCAGGGGCAGGCGAATTTCTGAGTTGGAGGCCAGCCTGGTCTATAGAGTGAGTTCCAGGACAGCCAGGGCTATACAGAGAAACACTGTCTCGCAAAACCAAAAAAAAAAAAAAAGTTTTGATTGTCAAATTGGTATGATGTAGCATTAACCAGGAAGAGAGTCTCAGCGAGGACTTATCTTGACTATGTTGGTCTGTGTACATGTTTCTAAAAATTGAGTTGAGGGAAGTCTCACCTTGAATGTGGATGCCACCATTCCCCGTGCTGACTATTGCTTGCCCGCATTATTTGTTCTTTGTTCCTAATCACAGATGTGATGTGACCAAGTCCTGCAACCTTCTGCTGCTGTAACTTCCTTTCCCTCCTAGGTTGCTTTTATCAGGATGCTTTAATATAACAATACAAAACAAAACTAATACAGTAGGTTCGTGCATGATCCCTAAGTGATCATTCCTATATTGTGTGTGTGATAACCTTTTTGACATATATGCACACATGTGTACTCCTTGTATGTGCATGCAGAAGCCAGAGGAAGAAGTTGGGTGTCCTGCTGTCAGTTTGTCATGTCTCGCTGAACCTGGAGCTAGGATGGCAGCTAGCAAACCCTAAGTGATCTTCCTATCTCTGTCCCCACCATCACCAGAGCGATGGCGTTTGATAGCTGTTATTACTAGTTTTCATTTCAGCATACATTTCTTTTGGCCTTGTCTGGTCTTTTGTTTTGTTTTTTGTTCCCAGTGCTAAGTATTGAACCTAAAGTCCTTCCAGGTAAGCATTCTACCACTGAGCAGTGTCTGTCTCTAACCCCTCAGCTCAGTTGTTTGACATTCATCTGTGTTGTCAAGTATCTAAAAAGCTGATTCCTTTATTACTGGTCACTGTAGGGCTCCGGGCGTGGAGAAATAAAGGGGTAGGAGAGACCTACATCCCGCCACAGCTTAGAGACCCTGGGCAGACAGACGCGGAAAACTGCTGTATGTGCTCTCTACACAGCTGGATGGGCGTCTAGCCTTGAGAAGCCACTAGCTCCAGTCTTCCGGGGTGGGAGGGAGCAGTCCGGGGTCCCAGGGCCTCATGGAGATCAAGGACCACAGGTTCTAGATCTTGGGCATCGCAGGGCATCGCAAGACATCGCTGGACACCTGGAAGAGCTGAGAATGGGTGGGGGCTCTGGGGTGTAGTGACCCTGGAATGAAAGGAAATGAGAGGGGCGGGGAGAAGTCACTCGGTGGTTCCCTCGCAGGCAAAAGTCTTTGGTCCAGTCTCGCTCTTAAGGCTGGAAATGCTGGAAGGCCTTCCTGTGGGAGATTAGATGCAGCTCTTTAGGAGAAGGTCTAATCCATTGCTCTATCACTGTGAGTCTAGGTGAAAGAAGGCAGTCCATAATTTTAAGGCATTTTATTGTAGAAATCGAGAGAGAACTTCAGCTAGGGTAATAATATTGGCCTCTTGTGTTTCCTGGAGAATTCTTATTGTGAAAATCCCCAATGTCACACGTGTCCTTTTGGGAAGGTGAAATCTCTGGATCAGGCCTCCTTAGTTTTCTCTGATTTTTCTTCTCTTGAGTTACACCAATTTCTGGCCAGTAGGGGGAGCACAGTCAAGCTCTTTTCACAAGAAGGTTTGAATGGTTACACAATGGTTTTATTTGTTTAAAGAACACTTTTATATTTGTAAGTGATTTGTTAATGACCCCTTTCATTTTGGTTTAGAGAAGGTAGACGTGAGACAGGCCCAGAGAGGGAAGATAAGATGCCTAGAGAAGCCCACTGCAGGTTAGATGGGTGAAGGGAAATTCAGTTTTATCAGAGATAAAGTTCAGGAAGTCACCCTGGAGCTAACTGTCAGTAATTAACTCATAGGGAGGGGAACTGGGAGCTTGCATAGAATGTGAGAGCATTCTTTGAGCAAACAATTTTGATCTTTGAAACATAATCAGAACTAAAATCATTCAAACAGGACCTCCTTCTCAGAGAAGTGAAAGATCAAAATTCCCAGCCTAACTTTCACATTGCTTCTGAAATTCATATGTTGAGGGCTGTCCCCCATTCCAGGATGGAGCAGAAGCCAAGATATTCTCCCTCATTTCAGGGTTAATTTGGTTATGTTGAGTCAATAAGAAGAATCCTAAATTTGCAATGAGAACCCTAAAATGTTTTGTTTTAAAGAATTATCTATTTATTTTATGTACATGAGCATACTTCAGACACACCAGAAGAGGACATCAGATCCCATTACAGATGATTGTGAGCCACCATGTGGTTCCTGGGAATCGAACTCAGGACCTCTGGAAGAACAGTCAGTGCTCTTAACTACTGGGCCACCTCTCCAGCCTGTCGCCCATGTTACCATCTTGGATTGGGGTAGTTAACTCTGTTGATGAAAGAATTAAAAGCCAGGAGGTGGCTGTGAAGTAATAAAGTGAAAAACAAAGCTGTAGAAACAAGGTTCTGGGAATATAGAAACCAAGTTTTTGAGAATATAGAAACCAAGTTCTGGGAATGTAGAAATAAAGTAAAATAAGGGGGCCATGTTCCAATTCCTGGAAAGCAGCAGGCAGTGTGGAAACAAAGTTTTACAAAAGCAAGCATCAGCTTCAGACACTGAGAAGTTGTGTTTCAGAGATAGCCAAGGACATGCTGTAAAAACAAAGTTTTGGTGGTCAGAATGTTGAGACAAAATGACCAGGCCATTCTGACTAAGCTAAGTAAAGACAAACAGAAATAACTGTTCTTGAAAGGACCCCCCCCCCCCCAACCTCTCCCTGTGGTGAATTTCGGAAAAGACCACAACCGTCACCCTGACCTTGCTGATGACAATCCCTCCTACCACCTAGTTACTCAGCCCCTTCCCAGGGACTTTTCAAGACCAGGTGCAGAGCTGGATAGGGAAGTTGGCTGACTAAGCCAAGAACAGCCCCCTGAGCAAGCCAACCAATGCCTGATGAGATCCTTTGTCCTGTGTTCCACCAACCAGAGTAAGCCAGCTAGCCCTGTTGCTGAGGACTGCCCTCTGCAAAGTATAAAAGATGTGTGCTTTCTGAGTTCAGGGTTGTCTTACCTTGCATGGCTGAGCAACCCCACGTGCATTGGCCACACACGTTGGATCAATAAGCCTCATGTTATTGCAGCGATCTATTGTCAATCTGTGTTCTCTGGGTTGAGCCAAGATTACAACAGCTCACCCTTTAATGTGGACACTAGGGAGACAAAGGCAGGTGGATCTCTGGGAGTTGGATACTAGCCAGGGCTACTTATTGAGACTGTCTAAAAATTAAAATTAAAAAAAAATCAAGGTCTAGTATTTATGATGCTGTACAAATGTGGTAAAAACGTTTTCTTTTTAATTGTTTTTTTCTTAAAGCAAAGTGATTAACCACAAAGTCAGAAAGATAATGACATCTATATTGGAGAGAGTCCCTTGGGTTTTAAAGGGAAGGGTTTCAAATTACCTTCCAGTTCTTATCTAGGTGAGGACATTCTACAGGTTAAACATGACAACTACAGTTGTTCTTTATTTTGTAGTACTAGGAATTGGATTGAACTCACATGCTAGGCAGGAGCTCTACCACTGAAGCATATACAAAGTTCTTTTAAATTATTTTTTACATTGAGATAGGGTCTTGAAAATTCTCCCAGGCTGGTCTCCTCCCTCAATTTCTTTCTTTTGAAAATTTAAAGGTTTTAATTTTACTTTTCTTTGATGTATATGGGTGTTTTGTCTGCATGCATGTCTGTATACTGTATTATATACTACCTGTGGAGGTCAGAAGAGGGCATTAGTTTCCCTAGAATTGTAGTTATAGCCAGTTGTGAGCCACCACATAGGAGTCAGCTTTTGTCAACTGAGTCTCTCCAGCCTTGCTCAGTTTCTTGAATAGCTGGGTTGCAGCCCTTTGCCATCAGGCCCAGCTAAAGTATATTTCATATGTTATCGACATACTTTACCACACAATATTGTAAATCTACTAATATTATGATAATACACATACAGATCTCATTTCAATATTTTATTAAGAACAAGTAAGCTAGTTCTGGATGTTTAGACTTGTAATCCTATCTAGTTGTGAGGCTGAGCTAGGAGGATCACAAATTCAAGGTCTGTCTGGGCTTCAGAGTGAGTTCAATGCTAGTTTGGGCAAATGAATGAGACCGTATCTCAAAAATAAAAGCAGCTTACATACCATGTCACGTGTCTGTAGTTCCAGCATCAGAGTGGTGGAGGCAAGAGGAACAGAAGTCCAGGGCCATTCTTGTATACGAAGGGAGGTTAAGGCCAGTCTGGGCTACAGCATATCTGTAATCCTAGTAATCCAGAAGCTGAGGCAGGAGAATTGTTAAAAGTTAGAGGTCAGGCTGATCTACATAGTAAGTACCGGGTCAGCCAGACTGCCTCAAAACATCAAAACAGAGATGGGGTGTAGTTCAGTTGCTACAGTAGTTGCCTCACATGAATTTGATCCCCAGAACCACCGTCAAACAAACAAGGACAAATTAAAATGTAAAAGTGCCGAGGCTGTAAATGATCTAAAAGCTTCTTCCCTACTGGCTGTCTCCATAGTGTGAGAAGGCACTGTGCAGGCTACTGAGGGAGAAAAGCCATTGATATTACCACACGGTGAATGCTGGATGCTAAAGACTGACTTCCCAGGCAAGTTGTGTCCAGTGGTGCGACAGTGACATGACTGTTACAGTGGCCATCCACTGCTTTCTGCTTGGACCAAGGCCTCCTTCATGGGAGAGAATTCAGTTGGTTCTGAAAATCTAGAGAAAGTCTGTAGCTCTGAAAGACCCCCAGAACTGGGGAGATCCTTACTCAAGTCTCGGGATGACGCGACCACCCAATGACTCACGAGAGACCGAACTTGATGCAATCACATGAGGTTTATTGGGGATACCGGTACCGGGTTGATCTCATGACCTTGCTGGCCAGAGTTCGATGCCAGGGTCGATCTCGTGACCATGTTGGCCAGAGTTCGACACCAAACACAAGAAGTGTCGGGTATTTAAGGGAAGCTGGGGGCGGAGAGAGAGTTACCAAGGAGACAGAACATAAACAGTGGAGACTTTCAGAGGGACCCAACCCAAGGTATTCAGTTAGGGAGGGGAACACATTCATTCTGGGAATGTAATCTCCATCTACTGGTTGACAGGGTGGAGAGTCTCATAAACCACTAGACCTTCATTCTTAGTTCCACCCTCATTGTGGATCAGGCAGGAGGGGCAGGTATCGGGAACCAGAGCCCTGAGGCTCTCAGTTCCTAGAACTGGCTATTTTATATTTCTGGCTGGCTACAGTGGCCCTTCAAGTCCTTTTAGGTAAAGGTTATACACCATACATTTGTATTAAATGCCCTCATTTTAAATTCTAAGATTCTCCAGCCTTTCAGCTCAGGTGGTCATGGGCTCCAGAGGGAAGCTACCATTGTTGTTTTGTTTAATGGAGATGCAGTCAAACAGCCTTCTAAATATCTTTCCACCCACAGAACAGTGCTGCTCTCAGCCTCGGCCCAAGAAGCTTCTTTTTAAAGTGAGCAGCAGTTAGTGAGTGACTGTTGAGTGCTTAGTCCTAATGGAGCCTCTGAAACACCTAGGAAAATAATGCCTGCCCTCTGATGTAGCAGGCAGTCACAGCCACACTACTCTTAAAAATTCCTGACTGACGACACACTGTCGACGACAGTAACCAACATTCTGTGACTCAAATAACTCATTTTCCTAGATTTTTGCCATGGCCCTCTGCAAACCCCTTCCTCACGGCTGGCCGATCTTTGGCCAATCTAGGTCAAAAAGGAATTTTATTTACATGGTTCTGTGAGTGCCTAAGTGAGCTTAATTGAGGCGTGTGTGTACAGGTACCAGACGCTGGCAGACTCCCTGGAGCTGACTTTCTAGGTAGATGTGAGCTCCCTGGTGTGGGTGCTGGGAACAGGGCCCAGGTCCTCTGGAGGATCAGGAAGCTGCCCTATCCACCATAAGTGGATCTGATTCTTACAGAGACCCTCAGCAGGCATCTCACTAGATAAAAGCCTGCACTATCTTAAGTTACTAGCTCCCTTGTCTGTTTTTCCTTCTCACTGAGCTTCCCATTTCCTTTATGGCTAGTGCTTGCTAAGTGTCCAGCTTGAACTAGAACACTGAACTTTTATCATGCTGACGCAGTGGTATGAGTCTGTACATTTGGGCATAAGGTCAAGGTCAAGGTCATCCTTAAGAGAGAAAATGGGCTATCTTAGCATACAGATAATCTTGTTTCAAACAAGTAAAATAAAACTAGGGACTGGAGTGGTGCTCAGGCAGAGGATATATGTGTAAAAGTTAAAAATCTAAATCACAAAAAACAAAGAACAACAGAACAAAATCTTACAAAAACTATTTTCAATCTTTTATGGCTTCTGGCTTTTGGAAATTGTTCAAAAAGGCATTATCTACCTGAGCATTACTGTTGTTGCAATTCTAGTTTGCTTTTTTTTGTTTGTTTGTTTGTTTTGAGATAGAGTTTCTCTGTGTAGCCCTGGCTGTCCTGGAACTCACTCTATAGACCAGCCTGGCCTCGAACTCAGAAATCTGCCTCCCAAGTGCTGGGATTAAAGGAGTGTGCCACCATTGCCCGGCTCATTTAAGATTTTTTTAAATTGTGTTTTTTGTGTAGCAGGTGTGCACCAACACATACAGCTTCTTCAGGGAAAATCATGATTTTTTTTTTTTTCAGATTTTGCTTTGTTTTAGATTTTTTGAGACAGAGTCTCACTATATATCCCTGGGTGACCTGAAGCTCACTACATAAGCCAGACTGGTCTTGAACCCACAGAGATCTGCCTGCCTCTGCCTATTGAATGAAAAATGAGATTAAAACTGAGTGTTACTTGGACATGGGAGTGGCAACTTGATCCTAGCATCCAGGAGGCAAAGGCAGGCAGATCTCTGAGAGTTCAAGGTCAGTCAGGGTTCTAGAGTGATACCTGATTCAAAAAAACAAAACAACAGAGAATGTATGTATTACCACAGTTGATAATTTTGTGTGTGGGGGTGGGCGGGGTCAGGGAACTGTTATTGAAAAAATTATTTTTTTAAGGATTTGCTTATTTTATTTATATGAGTACACAGTAGCTGTCTTCAGACACATCTCTGAGCCATCTCTCCAGTCATCCCAAAACATTTTTTAGCTATGTGGTGGTTCATGCCCTTAATCCCAGTACTCAGAGGCAGATGGAGCTCTGTGATTTCCAGGCCAGTTTGATCTACAGAGTTCCAGGACAGTCAGGACTATACAGAGAAACCCTGTCTCAATTGTACTGCCCTGAATAATGATAGGACAGAAACCACCCATCCCCCAACACACACAAATACACACAAGAAAAAACTAGAAACTGCTTTTCCTGGGTGACCTCAAAGCCAAGCACAAGTGGCTTTCCATCTTATCTCCCTGTGAACTTTGCTCTGATAGTCTCTAAGAGACCTTGCTTTGTCTGGATTGTCCATGAGGGGTCCCCAATAGCAAAATATGGATGGCACTAGCCTTGAACTTCCTTTGTGTGGTAGCTAAGAACCTCCAAGAGGCAAGCAGGCTCTGATGTAGAACATTTGTTTAACTTGAATTATTGTTATAAGATTTATTTTAATTTACCTGGATGTGCATTTGTCTGTGTGAGTGTGTGCAGGTATCCACATAGGCCAGAAGAGAGAGATGGACCCTGAAAGACCTCCAGAACTGGGGAGATCCTTACTCAAGTCTCAGGATGACGCAACCACCCAATGACTCACGAGAGACCGAACTTGATGCAATCACATGAGGTTTATTTGGGATAGGCCGGTACCGGGGTCGATCTCATGACCATGCTGGCCAGCGGAGTTCGACCCCAAACACAAGAAGTGAGGGGTATTTAAAGGGAAAGACCACAAGCTGGGGGCAGGGAGAGGGTTACCAAGGAAACATAACATAAAAACAGTGGAAAATTTCAGAGGGACCCAACCCAAGGTATTCAGTTAGCGAGGGGAACATATTCATTCTAGGAATGTAATCTTCATCTACGGGTCAACGGGGTGGAGAGTCCCATAAACCAGTAGACCTTCATTCCTAGTTCCGCCCTCATTGTGGTTCAGTCAGGAGGGGCAGGTATCAGGAACCAGAGCCCTGAGGCTCTGAGTTAGCCAAATTCCTGGAACTAGCTACTCCACCTTTTCTGGCTTATGGCAGAGGTTTTCCATGCCCCCTTTTAGGTAAAGTTTATACATTATATGTGCATTTCTATTAAATACCCTCAATTTAAATTCTAAGATTCTTCAGCCTTTCAGACCCCAGGGGTTGGAGTTACAGGTGGTTGTCACCATGTGACTGCTGAGCTCAGGTACTCTGAAGTAGAAGCAAGGAGAATGGAGCTTTCTTGTTCTGGTGCTCTGGGCTCTCCCACTGTTTTCTCTGAAGACCTCCCCCTTTTCTATAGCTGCTTTCAGACCTCCATTGCTGGTCCTTACTTTCACTCTTCTTTTTCTCCTGCTCACTCCTTCCAGCAGGTGTTGTAAACCTCTAGACCTGAGTGCTGGGAATGGAGCTCAGGTCTTCTGCAAGAGCAAGAAGTGCTCCATAGTCTCGGAGCCATCTCTCCAGCCCCAGTGTCCTAGAATTTTATGTGGATTTACACACAGTGTCACAGAAGTACATGCAAGGAGAATCATCAGACACTTTCCCTCCTACAAAAATAAATTAGAAAAAAAAAAAGGCCTAGCTCAGACAGGGCTCTTATTGGCAAATAGGTGTAACTGGTTGAAGAGTTATAAACTGTTTTATAATTATGAAGATAATTCTTGGAAGGACAGGAGAGCAGGTTCAGTGCTGACCTCCATAAATAAAACCATAAACCACATTCAGAAATAGCCTGATGAGTGAAACGTCCAGAACATTGTCGTGGGCCCAAGAGCTGTATGCCGTCATAAGCACAGATGCCAGGGGAACTTGGCTGCAACTCTTAATGGTGCCAGTCCCGTTAACTCAGCAGGAGGTACTCACATAAGCCCTGTGGCACCTTTACCAAAAAAGTGGAAGCCCTGCACAGAGCCTCCTTCCTCTGGGTTCTACTTCTGTTTCAGAGAAGGAGTCTGCGTGCAGCTGAGCAGTGGAAGTGTTCATAGCTAAGTGTGCTAGTAATGCATGCCTTTAATTCCAGCACTCTGGAGGCAGAAGCAGGTGGATCTTCATGAGTTCAAGACCAGCCTGAAATGCGGAGTAAAACATTTGAAGTGTTCAGAAAGAGCAGGCCAGCTAAAAACATGGCTTCTATCCTCCAGACTGTCAATAAGAGTTGGCTAATAAGCTTTTTAATAAATTATTTTTATTTATTTGCTTGTGGGTTTTTATTTGTTCTTTTTGTTTTTGTTTTTCTTTGGTTTTGTTTGTTTGAGATAGTGATTCTCTGTGTAACCCTGGCTGTCCTAGAACTCACTCTGTAGACCAGGCTGACTTTGAACTTAGAGAGGTGTGCTTCCCAGGTGCTGGCATTAAAGGTTGTATGTGTCATTTATGTGTATCCTATGTATGCAGGAGCCCACAGAGGCTCCAGTTCTCTTGGTTCCAGATGGTTGGGTGTTGGGAGCCAAATCCAAGTCTTCTGGAACAGTGAGAGCTCTTAGTCTCCAGCCCTGGCTTATGAGCTGAGGCACATCTATTCAGTAGAACACTATGTATCCCAGGCCAGGGACACAGGAGGCCTTTCAGCTGGAAAGAACAATTGCCATGAAGCCAGATAACCTGAGTTCAATTCCTAGAATCTGCTTGATGGAAGGAAAGAATTAGCTTCCACAAGTTGTCCTCTGATCCCTGGCCTGTGTACCCACATACATATGCAAACACACTACATAGATAAATAAATATATTTTTAAAGGAATACTATG
>NW_022196912.1:25878468-25880024 GCF_008632895.1 Mastomys coucha
TCTTGAAGACACAGAGAAAGGCTAACAAAAATAGCTAACCCATCTGAGGAAGCAAATCTCTCTCTCACTCCCTGACAGTCTGGAGAGTTGCTGTCATTCCTAAAGTGTGTGGAGTTGAGAAAGACCCACGCAACAGTCAGGCAGCAGCCACAGGCCTGAAGACCTCACAGTGAAAGTGCCCTGCATGTGGCTAGGGGAAGGTTCTTTGGCTGAGTTCAGAGCCTACTCACCACAGCCATTGAACACCTGCTGACCCAGTTTCAGGTTCCAGTCAGCCACATGGCTTAGCGTGTTGCCAGCAATCATGGACAGACCAGGCAAAGGAAAGTTGTTCCTGCAGTGAGATTCATTGTCACAGGACAAAGTGTCTAGGGGAGAGAACCTCAGAACTGCTGAACTCTGACAGACAGACAGACGGACAGACAGACAGACAGACAGACAGACAGAGATACCTAGTTTACTCTTGAAAGGCTGGAGAATCTTAGAATTTAAAATGAGGGCATTTAATAGAAATGTATGGTGTATAACCTTTACCTAAAAGGACATGGAGGGCCACTGTAGCCAGCCAGGAATGTAGACTGGCTAGTTCCAGGAACCTGGCTAACTCAGAGCCTCAGGACTCTGGTTCCTGATACCTGCCCCTCCTGAATGATCCACAATGAGAGCGGAACTAAGAATGAAGGTCTAGTGGTTTATGAGACTCTCCACCCTGTCCACCAGTAGATGAAGATTACATTCCTAGAATGAATATGTTCCCCTCCCTAACTGAATACCTTGGGTTGGGTCCCTCTGAAATTTTCCACTGTTTTTATGTTATGTTTCTTTGGTAACCCTCTCCCTGCCCCTAGCTTGTGGATTTTCTTTTAAATACCCCTCACTTCTTGTGTTTGGGGTCGAACTCCACTGGCCAGCATGGTCACGAGATTGACCCTGGGGTTGAACTCTTCTGGCCGACAAGGTCACGAGATCGACCCCGGTACTGGTATCCCCAATAAACCTCATGTGATTGCAGCAAGTTCGGTCTCTCGTGAGTCATTGGGTGGTTGCATCATCCCGAGACTTGAGTAAGGATCTCCCCAGTTCTGAGGGTCTTTCACTCTCTCAGACTTTATCCAGATTTTCTCTCCCAGTGACATGATGATCCCTGCAGTGCCTAAAGCCATGAGGTCACTGAAGGCAGGAACCCTCCATGCTTCCCACAATGCACTTGTCCTCTTCCGACTGTAATCTGGAGAAAAGTCTTTCCCAGAGGCCCCCAGTGGATCTGCTAGTTACGAAAGACCCCCAGAACTGGGGAGATCCTTACTCAAGTCTCGGGATGACGCGACCACCCAATGACTCATGAGAGACCGAACTTGCTGCAATCACATGAGGTTTATTGGGGATACCGGTACCGGGGTCGATCTCATGACCTTGCCAGTCAGAGGAGTTCGACCCGGAACACAAGAATTGTCAGGTATTTAAGGGAAGCTGGGGGTGGAGATAGAATTACCAAGGAAACAGAACATAAAAACAGTGGAAAATTTCTGAGGGACCCAACCCAAGGTATTCAGTTA
>NW_022196912.1:25880464-25881664 GCF_008632895.1 Mastomys coucha
TTACACATTAATACATACATTTCTATTAAATGACCTCATTTTAAATTCTAAGATTCTCCAGCCTTTCAGTTACATTTGTGTTACATGTCTACACCTAAGATCCATCCCTGACGAGGTGTGAGGACTCTCATGTTTGACTAGCTCATAGTTCATTCTTAGTGCCTGAGGAAGAGGGCTCCCTCCTCTCCCCTCCCCTCCTGTCCTTTTCCCCCTCCCTTCTCCTCCTTTACCCCTCTGTTCCTTTCTCCCCTCCTCTTCTCTCCCTGTGTCTGACAGGGTTTTGCTATGTATCCAAAGCTGGTGTTGAACATCTTGTCTCTGCCTTCTGAGTGCTAGGATTACAGGTGTGCACCATCCTGTCCAGCTCACCTACTCCTTGTTTATCTGAAATTCACTTTTAACTGGATACTCTGCATGTTTTTCCCTCCTTTCTGTATTGGGGATCAAAACCTAGGCTTTATGCATGCTAGGCAAACCCTCCACAAGTGAGCTATACCCCTACCCTTGTATTTTAATTGCTAAATGTGGCAACACCACTGGAAGACATTCCTGGCCTTTCTGAGACTGTTGTTGGCCCACACATGACAACCACAGTTCTGCTGGCAAGAAGATTGTTGAGCCAAATAGCAATCTATATGGTCAGTCTTGTTGCCTCACAAGGCTGACTAACTCATTACTCGACAGCTTTGGTTGGGACAGCTGGATGGTTTGGTGGGTCACAGCACTATCCACCAGAACTGACAGGTGGAAGAAGAGAATGGAGTCCTCCAAGTTGTCCTCTGATCTCCACACATGTGTTATGGCATGTGCACATGCACTCACATATACACATGTACACATAGAAAGAATGAACAGATGTCATTTTAAAAAGGGAAAGCTCTGGCCTTCACAGCCCAGACTTTTCATAAGCGTGGAAGTGATGTGTAGGGAGGGAATGGGGATGTGAGACTTACAGACAGCTAGGTATTGAGAGATGCAAAGATCCAAAATCACAAACTCTGTAGCCCAGGCTAGCCTGGAATTCAGTATGTAGATAAGTTTGGCCTCAAACTCTCAGAAGACTCCGCCTACCTCAGTCTCCCAGGAGCTGGGATCCCACACTAGAGCTGTGACATTTAGTCAAGATCACAGTATAAACCCCATATTCTCAGGGCCAGCTGGTGACAAAGTAAGGTGACAAAGCTTTTAAAAATGAGCTGC
>NW_022196912.1:25881675-25897918 GCF_008632895.1 Mastomys coucha
GTCTGAGTCTTGCTCAGACTGGCTCTGTTCCATTTGTGTCCACATGGTGACTCTTCCTGGCCCCTCCACACCTCTCCTCTCTCTGTGTTAGCCTGTCTGTCTGTCCATCCATGTGTGTATGTGTGTGTGTGTGTGTGTCTTATCTCTGTCTCTCTCTCTCTTTTGTCTCCCAGGGACCCCCAACTGGGACTGGAAGTCCTGCCCAGTTATTGGCTGATCAGCACTTTATTAAACAATCATAGGTGATAGAAAACAATTTTGACACAACATTGAGACAGGAGGTGCATCTGAATACACAGTGTACAAAACCATACACCTAACAGCTGGATTCAGATTTCTTTTTTTTTTTCTTCTTTTTACTTATTCACTTCATGTTCTGCTCACTGCCCTCCTCCTGGTCACTCTCTCCCACAATCCTTCTCCCATCCCCCTTCTCCTTTGAGTGGTGGACTCAGATTTCTCAATCACACTGTTCATTGAGAAAAATTACTGAGCCAGGAAGTGGTGGTGCACATTGTTAATTCCAGTACTTGGAAAGCAGAGGCAGGTGGATCCCTGAGTTTGAGGCCAGCCTGGTGTACAGAGTGAGTTCCAGGACAGCCAGGGCTACACAGAAAAACCATCTCTAGAAAACAAAGCAAGCAAACAAATAAAAACAAAACAAAAAGAAAGAAAAATTACTAAGAAAATATAGTGTCTCGCACATTCTTCTAGGTCACTCAGTACCCAGGAGTTCTAGGTGTGGCCCAATTATCTGAGTTGGATCCCAAGAAACCACACAGAAAAAGGAAAGAACCACCTACTGAGGGTTGAGCTCGAGCATCCTCACAAGGTGGTAAAAGACCACCACCCACTAAAATAAACAAAATGCCAGTAAATTTTCTAGACTTTTATTTTGAATCTGAATTCTTTGCCTGTGATTATGTATATGCAAATGTATGCAGAGTATCTATATAGTCTGAAGAGGAGATACAGATGGCGATCAGCTTCCATGTGGTGCTAGGACTAAAAGCCAGGTCCTCTGCCAAGAGCAGCAAGTGCTCTTATCTGCTCAGTCATCTCTCCAGCAGCCCTCCTGCACATTTTAAACAATAAACCAGATGGAGAGCAAGGAGGACAACTACATCATTCTCTGGCCCCCACACATATACACACATGTATACACATGGACTTCACATATACCCACAAAAACACATTTGTAAAAAACAAAAATTGCTTTTAAAAAAACATATTTGGTGATAGACATAAATTGAAAGATTCAAGAAACTTAACAGTAAGATTACTCAAAGAAAGGCATAGATATATGCATCTTAATGAAACGATTAAAGACAAAAGTCTTAAAACAAAACAAAACTAGAGCCTAGCTTCAGAAAAATAGCATTTTATAACACAGGGAACAGTCATCCATAGGGTCATGGATGCCCAAGAGGAACCAAGAAGTCAGTGGGCCACGTAACAGTTTTTAAAAAAATTTTTTAAAGATTTATTTTATTTATAGATATGAGTACACTGTAGCTGTCTTCAGACACACCAGAAGAGGACATCAAATTCTATTACATATGGTTGTGAGCCACCATGAGGATGCTGGGAATTGAACTCAGGATCTTTGGAAGAACAGAGCCATCTCTCCAGCCCAGTTGAAATCTTAAAGGGAAAAATTTGTCAGTTCAGAATTCTAGCTTCAGTGAATAGTTCCTACAATAATATTTCTTCAGAGGAAGAAAAATTAAGATTTTGGCTTCAGAGGCATTTGGTTGTGGCCACTAAACAGGTATTAAATGTGTATTTTACATATCAAAGCAGACCTGTCCTCCATGATCTCCCAGCATCCTTCAGTCCCTACCCAGGTTACTCTGCCCACAACACTGAACTTTCCAGCCCAGGGGCTGGGCTGCTCTTTCCACCGATGCTCTTCCTCATATAGTCAAGACATTTTTGGTCTCCCCACTCTCTTGCTTGAGAGTTTTCTTTCTCTCTCTCCCCACCTCCTTCCCTTGGTGACTTCCCTGGCCTCTGTCCTTGGGGTTAATAAACCTGTATTTAATAAAATCAAATCCGGCTTGAATTGGCTCATTTCATCATAGGACAAATAACTTATCAAGTAGATCTGTAAGAATGTGTGAGAAGTCATTCCAACAGAAGACAAGGCTACTGGAGGGAGACTTGGGTTTGAAGAACAAATAAACAGAGATGGCTACTGGAGGCAAAAAGATTTAAGCTGGCTCCAGATGTGAGCACAGGAGAAGGAAGAATGTAATTCACTGAACCTAATAGTGCATGGAAATGCCACATGGAAGACTACTATTTTGTAAACTCAGTTTTATTCCATTCTTCATTTTTCATGAGTGATCGCATGTGTCATATACATGTCTTTGGTTTTTGTTTTTTTTTTTTTTTTTTTTTTTGCATGTATGTGGGTGCACATGTGTACATGCATATGGAGGCCCAAGCTTGATGTCAGAAATAGTCCTCAATTGCTTTTCCACCTCATTCATTGGAGACAGGGTCTCTCAATCAAACCCAGAGCTAACTGGTATGGCTACTCTTGCTAGCCAGCTTGCTCTGGAAATTCTATCTGCTCTCCCTTCTGAGGCTGGAATTGCAGGTGGGCCACCAAACTCACCCAACCTTTCCTTGGGTTTCTGGGGATCCAAATTCCAGTCCTCACATTTGCACAGAAAGCACTTTAACCATGGAACCATCTTTTGTAACCACTCCTGGTCTTTTGTAAGCTAATTGTGAGAGTTTACACTCAAGAGGCTGGAGAATCAACAGAGGGCATACCTGTGAGGAACCTTCTAGATTAGATTAGCCTAGACCTGCCTATGAAGAATTACATTGATTAGGTTAACTGAAGCTGGAAAATCCACCTTGAAATTGGCAATGTGTGGCAGGGCCAGGCTCCCTCAGAGGAGGCCCCACAATGCCTCTGTGTGAAGTTGTGAATGTGAAGACATGGAGACCACAGTATTTCCAGAGAAGAAACCAAGCTAGAGGCATAGAGTAGACTTGCTCAGGTTAGAGGATGTGTACTGCAGATGGCAAAGACTGAGTATATCTTTGTGTTAGAGGATGGCATGAACCTATAAAGGCAAATAGAAGAGGAGTATAGATTAAGACTGATGTGTTTGGGGGGCAGCAAGATAGCTCAGCTGATAAAGCTGCCTACTGTCAAATGTGACTCCCTGAATTTGATTTTCAAGATCCACATGGTGGTTATAACTGACTGCTAAAAGTTGTCTTCTGATCTCCACACATGTACCTTGGTACCTACACATGCACATAGATATACAAAAATGTGATTAAAAAATATGCTTGATGTGTTTGGGTCAAGTTGACAAAGGGGAGACTTTTGATCATTAATACTGTCAAATGACAGGATCTAGAATCACCAAAGGGACTATGTGTGACTGATTATCCAGATTAGGTCAGCCTCTGGGTATGCCTGAGAGTGATTATCTTGACTTCATTACTTGAGGTAGAAAGATGCACCCTAGAAGTGGAAATTATTTCCTGAGTCCTGGACTACATAAAACGGAGAAAGTTAATAGTGTGGAGGTAAAGTTTGTTCTCTTCTTCCACCATATGGATCCCAGGAACTGAACTCATAACTTTAGGCTTGGCCTTTACCCACTGGGCCATCTTGACAGTTCAAGAATAGATGAATCATATAGAGGGGGTAAGGGAGAAGGAAGGGGCAGCAGACAGCCAGAGGTATTAGCTCATACCTAGTATCCCTGGACTTACAAGGATGAGACAGGAGAAGTTCCTCAAGTTCAAGTTTATCCTGAGCTACAGAGTACAACCTTGCCTGGGGAGTGAGGGAGAGAAGAAAGAAGGAGGAGGAGGAAGAAGAAGAGGAAGAGGAGGAGGAAGAGGAAGAAAAGAAAGGAAGGAGGGAAGGAAGGAAGGAAGGACAAAGAAAGCAACAGACAGGAACAGTGGAGCACATCTTGCATTCCCAGTATGAGAATATATGCTTGCACAAATAGTTTGGGAAACATTTTTACAAGACTTACAAATAATTTAAAGCAAAATGTTAATGTTGTTTGGTAAGGTTTTCAATAGACGATATGTAGACAACACATCCAAAACTACTATATAAGGTAGTTAGCAGGAGATGGGAGTTGAGATGAGATGAGATTCCTAGCAGGAATCTCAGTTAGTGAAGTTTCCACATTTAAGCAGACACAGACATTAACTCTAATACACTATGAAAGAATGTACAGATTTCCCCAATGAGGGTGCTGGGAGTTGAACTCAGGTCCTCTATAAGAGCAGTATGCACTCTTAACCAGAGTCATCTATCCAGCCACTAGCAGTAAAGCTTAAATGGGATACTAAGCATTTATCTGACTCAAAAGAAGTACAGGAACAATCCATAGACAAACAGATAGCTAATAGTAAGAAGGTAGACCCGAATCCAACTCTATTAATGTTAATTCAAATGCTTTTGGGCTAAACACTCCAGTTGTAATGGTTTGTATATGCTCAGCCCAGGGAGTGGCACTATAAGAAGGTGTGGCCCTGTTGGAGTAGGTGTGTCACTGTGGGTGTGGGCTTTAAGCCTCATCCTAGCTGCCTAAAAGCCAGTATTCTGCTAGCAGCCTTCAGATGAAGATGTAGAATTCTCATCTCCTACTGCACCATGCCTGACTAGATGCTGCCACCTTCCCGCCTTGATAATAATGGACTGAACCTCTGAACCTG
The DNA here is from genome assembly GCF_008632895.1 of Mastomys coucha. Taxonomy (NCBI): domain Eukaryota; kingdom Metazoa; phylum Chordata; class Mammalia; order Rodentia; family Muridae; genus Mastomys; species Mastomys coucha. Next base: position 25,886,386 of record NW_022196912.1, read on the forward strand.
TAAACCAGCCCCAATTAAATATTGTCCTTTTAAGAGTTGCCTTTGTCATGGTGTCTCTTCACAGTGGTAAAACTCTCACTAAGACTCCAGTTAAGATGGACAGAGTCACTACAAAGATATCCGACTTGTATATGCTACCTATCATTGCTGACCTGTAATATAAATACATAAATAAAAATATAAATGTGGGATGGAGTGATGGCTTGTGATTTTAAAGTGTGTACTAAGCTCTAGAGGACCTGAGTTCAGTTCCCAGCACCCACATCAGTTGGCTCACAACTACCTGTAAGTACAGCTCCAGAGGGATCTGATGCCTCTGCTCTTGGCAGGCACCTGTACTCACATGCACATACACACATAGCACACACATACACATTTTTAAATTCAATAAATTTTAAAAATAATGCATCAATGAAAGTATAATATGTAATCACCAAACCAATGCTGACCATGATAGCTATTTTAATTTTGATAAAACAGACTTCAGGACAGAGAGTACTGCCAGATATAAAAGACTCCCATTTGCTTCCTAATGACAAATGTCAAATTATTCAGAAGACATAATGATTTGATACAACATCTAGTAATAGAGCTTCAAACTACACATACTGAAAACTGACAGCATTAGACAAGGCAGACAACTCCATAAACTTAAAGAATACAGTCGTCTCTCTCAACAACTGATCAGACAATAAGACAAAACTTCAGTGAAGAAATAAATGACCTGAATCATATCATTAGTATTTAGCTTTACAGAAAACCTCATGGCCAGTATTTAGCTTTGCAAAATACTGTCTTAAGGATATGCATTTTTTTCAAGTTCATGTTGGTGTATTCACCAAAATGGAGAATATTTTAGATCTCAACTGTTAAATTGCTATTAAAGGGAGGAAAATCACCATTTGTTTTTTGACTGTATCAGAATCAAGATAGAAACTAAGAGTAGTAAGATATTGTAAAACAAACTGGATGAGTTAATCCCGGCACTCCAGAGGCAGAAGCAAGTGGATCACTTTGAGTTTGAGGCCCAGCCTGGTCTACAAAGTGAATCAAAGACATTCAGGTCTGTTACACACAAAAAAACCCTGTCTCAGTACAACAAAACAAAACAATACAAGACAAAACAAAACAAAAAGCTATTAAAAAACAAAACACAAAAATTCAAATATTTAGGAATTTAATAACCTACTCCTAAATAATTCACAGGCAAAATTGAAATCATAAAGGACACTGGAGATATTGTATAATGAGCAACTGAGATGCAACTTACCCTAGGGTGTGAGAAAATTAACACGGCACCTGGGAAACATTTTTACAAGATTTACAAATAATTTAAAGCAAAATGTTAATGTTATTTGGTAAGGTTTTCAATAGACGATATGTAGACAACACATCCAAAACTACGCAACACAAAGACTTGTGTGTATGCCTGTGTGTATGACTGCAGGCCAAAGAGAGTGCCAAGCCTCATTATAGATGGTTATGAACTACCATGGAGTTGCTGAGGATTGAACTTAGGACCTCTAGAAGACCAATCAGTGCTCTTAACCTCTGAGCAATCTCTCCAGTACTGGGAGAGAAGCTCTTGATTCTTTGAAATAAGCATTACATGGACAACCTTGGCTAAGAATATAGCCCAGGTCTTGATTAGCATGCACAAGACCCTGAGTTTAGTCTCTATGATTTTGGGGGTAGCCTGGTCTACATAGCAAGCTCCTGGCCAAATCTCAAAACAAATGAACGAAAAAACAAACAAAGAAACAAGCAAACAAAAACAACAAAAATAAAACGAAACAAAGAAGATGAAAGAGAAATCTCTGCAATCATGGGAAGCAAAGGTTTCTTAAGTAGGATTCTTAAAATCACGAAACCCATATGTAGTCTTGAAAGCTGGCTTAGTGGATAAAGTGCTATGAAAGAATGAGGGTCTGAGTCCAAGTCCCCAGCACACACATAAAAACCAGTTATGGGTGAATGTGTCTATTATTCTAGCACTGGGGGAAGGAAGGAGTCAACTGGATCCCAGGAGCTCACTGGCCAGTCTAAACATTAGTGAGCTCCAGGCTCAGTGAGAGACCTCGTCTCAAAACATAGAGGAGGGCACCTACGTTGGACCTTTAGCTTCCACAGGCACACACACAGGTCCATGAACCTGCACTTATTCAACACACACACAAAGAAAAAACACAAGTGAATATTTTTACAAAAGCTTCTGGCACTCCAACCAGGGGAGCAGGTAGATTATCTGCAGGTCCTCACCCCTCCCTTGGCTCTTCCAAAACCAATCCCTCAGTCTTATCCCCAGCTCTGTAGCAACCATCCACTGCAGCCTCTCTCTATCCCCAAACCACTGTCTCTACCTCCAGTTGATCACACAGATTTTCCACCCTAAGTTCCCTCTCCCCCAATTCATTGCTTTAACCCAGCCCCCAACTCCCAACAGGCATTCCCTGGAACTGGTAGGACACTCTGGCTAATGCAGATCCTCACCTCTGCCTCCATATTTCCAAGTCCAAGTCTCCCAGTTTCATCTCCATATTTTAAAAGCCTGTACTCCAGGGCTGGAGAGAGGGCTCAGTGGTTAAAAGCACTGACTGCTCTTCCAGAGGTCCTGAGTTCAATTCCCAGCAACCTCATGGTGGCTCACAACCATCTGTAATGAGATTTGATGCCCTCTTCTGGTATATCTGAAGACAGCTACAGCGTACTCACATACATAAAATAACAATAAATCTTAAACAAACAAACAAACAAACAAACCTGTACTCCAAGTAGGCAGTGGTGACTCATAGCTTTAATTCCAGCCCTCAGGGAGACAGAGGCAGTCAGATCTGAGTTCAAGGCCAGTCTGGTCTGCAGTGTGACTTCCAGGACAGCTAGGGCTACACAGAGAAAAACACTCTCTCAAAAACCACAAAAAAAAAAAAAAAAAAAAAAAAAAAACCTAAAAGTAGTGGATAATATTCTCAATACATACGACTTACCAAAGTTAAATCAAGATCAGATAATTAATTTAAACAGACTTATAACACCTAATGAAATAGAAGCAGTAATTAAAAGACCTCCAACTAAAAGAGGCCCAGGACCTGATGGTTTAGTGCAGAATTCTAAGAGAGTTTTAGAAAAGAGTTAATGCCAAGACTCCTGAAAGTGTTCCACAAGACAGCAATAGAAGGAACAGTGCCCAACTCATTTTATAAGGTCACAGTTATCCTGATATGCAGGCCACATAAAGACTCAATAAACAGACAAAATTACCGACCAATTTCCCTTATATACATACATGCACATGCAAAAATACTCAATGCAAACCAAATCCAAGATCCCATTAAAAGATCATCCCCCCTCCCCGGGGGCTGGCGAGATGGCTCAGTGGGTAAAAGCACTGACTGCTCTTCCGAAGGTCCTGAGTTCAGATCCCAGTAACCACATGGTGGCTTACAACCACCCGTAATGAGATCTGACGCCCTCTTCTGGAGCGTCTGAAGACAGCTACAGTGAATTATGTGGGAGCGAGTGGGGCGGAGCGAGCAGGACCCGCAGAGGTCCTGAGTTCAATTCCCAGCAGCCACATGTGATAGCTCACAGTCATCTATACAGCTACAGAGAAGTATCTGGAAATAATACACATACAATAATAAGTAAAGCCGGGTGGTGGTGGCACACGCCTTTAATCCTAGCCCTTGGGAGGCAGAGGCAGGCGGATTTCTGAGTTCGAGGCCAGCCTGGGCTACAGAGTGAGTTCCAGGACAGCCAGGGCTACACAGAGAAACCCTGTCTCGAAAAACCAAAATAATAATAATAATAAATAAATAAATAAATAAATAAGCCTTAAAAAAAATCATCCCCCACAATTAAGTAAGCGTCATCCCAGGGGTGCAGGGATGGTTTAACATACAAAAATCTGTCAATGTAATCCACCATGCAAATAAACTGAGACAAAAACTACACAATCATCTCATCAGATGCAGAAAAGGCTGGTGATAAAATCCAACACCTTTCATGATAAAAGTCTCTGAGAGATTAGGAATACAAGGGACATAGCTCAGCATAATAAAGGCCTATAGCCAATATGAACTTAAATTGAGAAAATTCAAATCAATTCTACCAAAATCAGGAACAAGCAAAGGTTGTCCACTCTCTCCATATCTATTCAGTATAGTGCCTGAAGTCTTACTAGAGCAATAAGACGACTAAAGGAGACCAAGGGGATACAAACTGAAAGGGAAGAAGTCAAAGTATCTTTACTTGCAGATGATATGATAGTATATATCAGTGACCATAAAAATTCAACCAGGAAGCTCCTACAGATGATAAACACTTTCAGCACAGTAGCTAGATACAAAATTAACTCTCAGAAAAACTAGTATCCTTACCATAGATAAATACAAAGGGACTTTACATGAAGAACATGAAGTTGGGTGGGTAGAGAGTTTGGAAGGGCCTAGGAGGAGTTGTGCAGGGGAAAGAATAGGATCCCAATACTTGAAAATAGTGTAGCATGTGTCCTTATTACATGTTGGAGTATCTTCTGGGTATATGCCCAGGAGTGGTATAGCTGGGTCCTCTGGTAGTACTATGTCCAATTTCTGGAGGAACCGCCAAACTGATTTCCAGAGTGGTTGTACCAGCTTGCAATCCCACCAGCAATGAAGGAGTGTTCCTCTTTCTCCACAACCTCTCCAGCACCTGCTCTCACCTGAGTTTTTGATCTTAGCCATTCTGACTTGTGTGAGGTGGAATCTCAGGGTTGTTTTGATTTGCATTTCTCTGATGACTAAGGATGTTGAACATTTCCTTAAGTACTTCTCAGTCATTCAGCAATCTTCAGTTGAGAATTCTTTGTTTAGCTCTGTACCCCATTTTTAATAGGGTTATTTGGTTCTCTGGAGTCTAACTTCTTGAGTTCTTTGTATATATTGAATATTAGCCCTCTATTGGATATAGGATTGGAAAGATCTTTTCCCAATATGTTGGTTGCTGTTTTGTCCTATTGACAATGTCCTTTGCCTTATAGAAGCTTTGTAATTTTATGAGGCCCCATTTGTCAATTCTTGATCTTAGAGCATAAGTTATTGGTGTTCTGTTCAGGAAATTTTCCCCTGTGCCCATGTGTTTGAGACTCTTCTCTCCAGTGACTTTCTAAGGCCAGACCAGCTGGGAGGCACAGGTTGCAGAAGTCACAGTGCACCTGGGACAGGGTCCTTCATTCATCCATCTGCACCCAGGAGGGAAGGCTGATCCACAGCCCTCTGCACACAGGTCTTACCAGGGGACAGCTGATCTCCCAGAAGTGCTGACACAGCCTTACAGACCCACAGGAGGAACAAGCTCCAACCAGAGACAGCAAGAACATCTAATACCAGAGATTAATAGATGGCGAAAGACAAATGCAAGAATCTTACCAACAGAAACCAAGGCCATTTGGCATCATCAGAACTCAGTACTCCCACCATAGCAAGTCCTGGATACCCCAACAGATTGGAAAAGCAAGATTTGGATCTAAAATCATATATCACAATGGTGATAGAGGAATTTAAGAAGGACATAAATAACTCCCTTAAAGAAATACAGGAGAACACAGGTAAACAGGTACAAGCCCTTAAAGAGGAAACACAAAAGTCCCTTCCAGGAAAGCACAACCAAACAAGTGAAGGAATTGAAAAAAACAACAAAACATCCAGGATCTAAAAATGGAAGTAGAAAGATACAAGAAATCACAAAGAGAGACAACTCTGGAGATAGAAAACCTAGGAAAGAAGTCAGGAGCCATAGATGCAAGCATCACTAGCAGAATATAAGAGATAGAAGAGAGAATCTCAGGTGCAGAAGATACCATAGAAAACATTGACACAACAGTCAAAGAAAATGCAAAAAGATCCTAACCCAAAACATCCAGGAAATCTTAGACACAATGAGAAGACCAAACCTAAGGATAACAGGTATAGATGGCAATGAAGGCTTCCAACTTAAAGGGCCAAGAAATATCTTCAACAAAATTATAGAAGAAAACTTCCCCAACCTAAAGAAAGAGATACCCATGAACATACAAGAAGCCTACAGAACTCCAAATAGTTTGGACCAGAAAAGAAATTCCTCCCACCACATAATAATAAAAACAACAAATGCACAAAACAAAGAAAGAATGCTAAAAGCAGCAAGGGAAAAAGGTCAAGTAACATATAAAGGCAGACCTATTAGAATTACACCAGACTTCTCGCCAGAGACTATGAAAGCCAGAAGATCCTGGGCTGATGCCATACAGACCCTAAGAGAACACAAATGCCAGCCCAGACTACTATACCCAGCAAAACTCTCAATTACCATAAAAGGAGAAACCAAGGTATTCCATGACAAAACCAAATTTACACAATATCTTCCCACAAATCCAGATCTTCAAAGGATAATAAATAGAAAACTCCAACACAAGGAGGGAAACTACATGCTAGAAAAAGCAAGAAAGTAATCTTTCAACAAAACTAAAAGAAGGTAGGCAGCCACATGAACAGAATTCCAACTCTAACAACAAAAATAACAGAAGACAACAATTACTTTTCCTTAATATCTATTAATATCAATGGACTCTTTTTCCCAGTAAAAAGACATAGACTGTCAGACTGGGTATGTAAACAGGACCCAACATTTTGTTGCATACAGAAAACCCACCTCAGTGACAAAGACAGACACTACCTCAGAGAAAAAGGTTGGAAAAAATTTTCCAACCAAATAGTCCCAACAAGCTGGAATAGCCATTCTAATATCAAATAAAATGGACTTTCACCCTAAAGTGATCAAGAAAGATAAGAAGGGACACTTCATACTCATCAAAGGTAAGATCTACCAAGATGAACTCTCAATTCTGAACCTCTACGCTCCAAATGCAAGGCAATCTACATTTATAAAAGAAACTTTACTAAAGCTCAAAGCACACATTGAATGGCACACAATAATAGTAGGAGACTTCAACATCCCACTCTCTGCAATGGACAGATCATGGATACAGAAACTAAATAAAGACACAGTGAGACTAACAGAAATTATGAAACAAATGGATTTAACAGATATCTAGAGAACATTTTATCCTAAAACAAAAGGATATACCTTCTTCTCAGCACTTCATGGCCACATAATCAGTCACAATACAGGTCTCAACAGATACAAGAAGTTTGAAATAATTCTTTGCATCCTATCAGATCACCATGGACTAAGGCTGCTCCTCAATAACAACATAAACAATAGAAAGCCCACATACACGTGGAAGCTTAACAACACTCTATGCAATGATAACTTGGTCAAGGAAGAAAGAAAGAAAAAAAGAAAAAAGAAAGACTTTTTAGAGTTTAATGAAAGTGAGGCCACTTATGGGAAACAATGAAAACAGTCCTAAGAGGAAAACTCATAGCTCTGAGCGTCTCCAAAAAGAAACTGGAGAGCATACACCAGCAATTTGACAGCACATCTGAAAGCTCTAGAACAAAAAGAAACAAATTCACTCAAGATGAGTCGATGGCAGGAAATGATCAAACTCAGGGCTGAAAATAATTTTTAAATAAAACAATTAAACATAATGCTGTGATGTGACCCAGTCAACACAGGATTTAAATGCTATTTTAGCTATCTACCAAGTAAAATGAGAATGCTTGTCTACAGAAGATTGACACAGGAATCTCATAGTTTTACTGTAATTCCCCAAATGAAAGTGATGATGCATACTTGCAATCCTAATTTTGGCTAGCTGAGGCAGGATCAAAATAGATTTGAGGCCAGCCTGGGTTAGATAACAAGTTCCAGGCTAGGTTGAGATATATAGTACTATTTTATCTAAAGAACATTCTCCTTTTAAGAATATGTTGTATTGGTTTTCATAGAGGCTACACAATTCACATTCCCATGAGCAATGCACAGAGTTCCTGTTTCTCCATATTCTCTTCTAGTTTGGGCTGTGGGCCTAGACTTTAACAACTAAGCCATTTCTCCACCCCTCCCTATAGTCTCATCAGTTTTTTTCCTGTTTTTGTTTGATGCTGTTGTTTGGTTTTTTAAAGTATTTTTTGTAGGCTTTATTTTATGTGTGTGTACTATGCCCACTCGTCCTGAGGCATGTGTGTGTCTGTGTGTATAGCTACTATGAGAATGGCTTCAGAACTAGAAGAGGAAAATCAGATCCCTTGGAGCTGAGGTTACAAGCGGTTGTGAGCCAGCCAGTATGGGTGCTGGGAACACAACACAGGCCCTCTCTGGGAGAGCAGCCAGTGCTCTTAACCACTGAGCCATCATCTCTCCAGGCCCATGTTTGCTGGCTGTTTAGTAGGCATGAGGTGACATCTCATTGTGGTTTTGGTTTTAAGGTTTCTAAGGATTAGTAATGGTAGGTACTGTCTTAGTTAGGGTTTTACTCCTGTGAGCAGACACCATGACCAAGGCAACTCTTATAAAGGACATTTATTTGGAGCTGGCATACAAGTTCAGAGGTTCCATCCATTATCATCAGGCAGGATTATGGCAGCATCCAGGCAGACATGGGGCTGGAGAAGCTGAGAGTTCCACCTCTTGTTCTGAAGGCAACTAGGAGACTGACTTCAAGGCAGCTAGGAAGAGGGTTTTAAAGCCCACACCCACAGTGACACACCTACTCAAACAAGGACACACCTCCTAAGTAGTACCATCCCTGGGCTGAGCATATACAAATATCATGGCCACCTTTTGCTTGCTTTTTGTTTGTAAACTCTAAGTGGCATGTCTTATATGGCTGTGAAAAGGGGGCAAGAAGAGGGTAAATAGAGAAAACCAGATGGTACAGTATAGTGTCACAAGCTCTTATCAGTCCTTTCTGCCCTCATGCCACCTACCCTGGAGTTAGCAAGAAGTAGAATTCTGCTGTCCTTCAAGTCCTCATGGTGCTGGCTAGGCAGAGGACTTGTCACTAGTTACCCTTTGTCCCAGAGCTGTCCTGTGAGATTTACACCTGAGTCAGGAAGCTCTCCCCATTCCACCAGGCTCTTCCTCCACCATTCCAGGCTGCACTTCCTCACTCACAGCCACTTCCTCTAGGTCTGGATCAACCTACTCAGCTATGGCAGAACAGGGCCACCCATTGCTCCTGGGATTCCCAAGTCTCTGTGTCCACTCCTCTTGAACAACTGGCCTCTCTGGAACTTGCCAGGCCATATTTACAGATATTACCTCTGCTTGGACAGTGTGGGAGATCTGCCAGATCCAGAACTTTCTCTAGTCATAGTCATAGTCTAGCGGCTGTGAATGACAATGAACTGAGGAAATGACTGAGGCCATAGAAGGGGGTGGAGAAGCAGTGGACATGCAGGCTAACTTTAGGAAATAGCCTTGGTACCCTGGCATCTGGCCAACAGAGCTTTGCCTTGTGACTATGTTGGTGGGGGAGAGGAGGCACACCACAGGAACAATGTCAAAGTGGGGAATGGGAAGCAGAGAGCAGAGATCTCCTGTGCCAGATGACAGCTGGCCTCTGCTAAGCCTGTGCTAAGTAGACTGAAGCCCACTTCCTGGGAGGACTCTCTGGTTCTTCCACTCTGGACAGAGAAGTCTCCATGGGATCATGTTCTAAATCTAAAGCTCCCATGGGCTTGGAACTTCCAGCTTCATTTTGAGTGTGTTCCCACTCACGAATGGTGACATTGTTTGCTGTCACTCCCTCCCTGCTTCTTGGGTGGAACTCGGTGCCACAGAGACAGAACAAGCTTAGACCAGGATGACTCCATTAGTCTGCAGCCAGGCCCCTCTACTTTCAGGATGAGACTTGAAGGCCCAGCTCCTTGTAGGCCACCCTTCTCTGTCTGCCTGAGAGCCTGATGTGTACTCAACTAGGTTGTGCAATAAGAAAACACACACACACATATATACACACACACACACACACACACACACACACACACACACACACCACATGCACCACACACAAATAACAGGAGACTGAATGTTTAGTCCTTAAGGTTGACATTTTTGCTTTGAGCTTTTGGAGTCTCTAAAATGAAGACACGTTCACTTATTTGGGATTCTCTAAAACTAGTTAGTTGTTATAGATTTGCATTCTTTCTCAAACATTTTGAAATAAGATATGCAAATATTTAAAATTTATTTTCAATAGCCCCTGTAATTACATATTCCACACAAGAAAACTCCAGATGTACAGGGTAAAAAAGAATGGAAAGATCAATTCATGTCTTGTGCCATGGAAACAACACTGGCCATTCTCACAGCTTCTGGGGCCTTCCAGATAAGCTTCCCCTCTCCTGGCCTGTTTTCTCTCTTCCTTCCTTCTTCTTTCTCTTGACCATCACCTCTCCTGTGGGGGCAAGATATGTTGTCCATCAGCCAATTACAGAAGAAACAAATTCGTGGTCCTAAAATATTGTGTGTCTTTAATTCAATCAGTCACCAACATTGAAACCAAGAGATTTCAAATATTCATGTTTCCAGTATCTGAACTATAAGATCTGGAAGCCATAGGTTCGCTGCCCCTCAGGCAACTATATGCTCAAGCTGGCAGGCAGTGGCCCCTTTGGATTGAACCAAACTGTCCCAATTTACAGGGCTGAAGAGGTCCACACCCCCGACTGCCTAATCCACAGCACCAAGTCACAACCCTAACACACATAGTCTAGTGATTTTTGTTTGACTTGTTACTTCTTCTGGAAGATGGACCTTCTGAAGTCCCTCTTACTGATAAATCAGACGTGGCCCCCAGGGAGGGGAATTTTATGGTCAGCCTATGCTCCCTAGAGAGCTTTGAAATAGTGACCCAGTTCCATGAACTGGTCAGGTTGGAGCTGATGGTTAGGATAGCTGTGCTCATTAAAGCACCCTGGGCTAGGACAACAAGGACATAACTATCTACATGTTGCCACTATAACTGTTACCTTCTAGTTACTGACTAGTTTTACATTTTAGTGAACTACTAGTCACCTTATAGTTACCTATTAGTAGACTTGACAGATTTAACCTTAAACACATCTACACTTTGTGTGTGTTTGTGTGTTTGAAACTATGAAAATATTAGTAATAGCTCATATTTGAGGGTGCTTTCAATGTCTTGGCCACAACTCCAAGTCTCCCTGGGATAGGATGAAATTATCTTTCTTTCTGTACCATGATTACCAACAAGCAGTAACCTGCATTACCCAGTATTTCATCAAGGGGAAACCAAATTCATTTGTTAAGAAAAATACCGGGTCTGTCTGGGCTGGGGTCCAGAGTAGACCTTGGATGCAAGCTCTGGCCACTCCCACAACACCCAGAGGAAGCTCCACTCCCAGGCATTCTGACACACCCAGGATCAGAGGTGAGCAGGAACCAACATCTGTCCCAACACTGGGAGTAACTGGGACCAGTGGGACCAGGCACACAGGAACTCCACCAGCAGAGTGACTCGGGTTCCTTCCAGTCTGTCGGGGTTAGTGTTCTGAGCACACCTTGGGCGCAAGCTCTGGAGCCAGTCCCACAACACACAGAGAAAGCCCCACTCCCAGGTGATCTAACAAGCCCAGGATCCCAGGAT
>NW_022196912.1:25899964-25905291 GCF_008632895.1 Mastomys coucha
AAACAACTTTTATAATACTTATTTTTATTGTTATAATATTTTATAAATTTTAAGGAACATGACAAAAAGATATTGTAGGTATTGAAGGGGGGTCTCTGGGAGGAGTTGGGGTACAAAGGGGAAACAAGAATGTGATTCAATTCTATTTAATTAAAATATGTTTTTAAATGTTAACAAATTCAGATAAATTGAAATCATGTAACTTTTCTCATCATAATGCAATAAAAGTTAAGAAAAAAAAAGAAAAATACCTATTTGTTCAACTTTCACTGAGTACTTACAACATGCCAGGCACTGAATGAAGTCAAAGAAATACAGCCAAATGCAAACACATGAGAACAGTTGTCTGTGATAACTCTTACGTTCTAGTCAAAGAGAGAGCAGTCACCTTTAGATTGTAGAGGGTTTTACTTTGTAAATCAATCTTCTAATTCTGTGTAGAATATAGTGTGACTTACTCATATGTTTAAATCTATGCCCTGAGAAAGCTGTCAGTCACTATTATGAGGGTCTGACTGACAAGCTATAGGGGAGCAGGGTGTGCCTTCCTCACCATAAAGTGAGCAAGGTGGACTTGATCTATGAGTCTATGGACTCGTAGCTTCCCTGCCTTGTGCTAGAATCCCCTGGCTGACTTAACTCACACCAAGTATCTATCTCTTCCAGCCTCCAACCCCTGACTCTGGCACAGTCAACATGGAGAAACCTCAAAGGTACTCATCCTGGTAGACAACTAACAGAGACACACCACATACTCCCTCCTCCAACTCCTGGCTTGATTAATGGGGAACACCAGGGACCAGAGTTCAAAGTCTTTGCTTAAGAGTTAGGGGGACAGCAATGACCAGAACCACTTCCTGCGTCCCACATCCTCCCAGAACCCGGGACTCCTGTGGCTCCTCTAGGTGAATGAGAGACAAGTGGGAAAGACCAGAAAAATGGAATTCCTGTGACCGCACAGGAACTCTTCCCTCTGCTTTTGGGGGACCTGGCAGGGTTTGGACCAGAGTCATTTCACACTGAACTCAGTGTCCTCTTCAGCTTTGGGCAGGACTAGGGAGCTTGGGAAGAGGATGTAGAGAGAACTGTTTGTCCTTCACTACCCCAGAGCAAGGATAGGCCAATGCTTGTTAGGAAATGGCCTATGGTGACCAAGGAGAGGGCTCCTGTGGACAACAAACATAGTCTGATCATGTGTGCTTGCTTCTTACAGCATAGAGGACAAACCACAGAATGTGTGCATGGAAATCATGACAGGTGAGTCCTGGGTTTCCAGCCAGACTCCAAATTGTCCCCACCCCCTGGGACACAGCAGACATTTTGTTAATAAAGAAGATGCACTTTGTTGCTTCATTGCATCACTAGTGCCTGGGAAGAGGGGAAGGCATACTAGGGAGACAGATAAGGGAGGCAGGGGATAGAAGGTCACATGTGTAAGGGGTTACTGGGAGGACTGGGCCAAAGCCTGTGGGCTCTTGCTCCTGTATGACTGACTACCTTGGAGGTAGATTCATAGCACTTATTTGAGAAAAATGTCCTGGATCCTTCTTCCTGTCCAAGAGGAGGACCCAAGCCTAATTTTCCATTTATTTGTAAAATAAAACCTTATTCCATACTTTTCTCTCTCACACTCACCATAAAATCATATTCTTGGTTCTGGGAAGTGAGGTGAAGAAAGTGAAAGGAAGTAGTAGTTGTGATTAATATGTTGGCTTCTCTACATACAGATGTGGTGATGAACCCATTCTCTGTGATCTAGGCATCTTCATTTGATGCCAGAGGACCTTTGTGACTCTATTAAGCTACCCTAGAACTGTGAATCCCTACTGCTACTGAGCTAGCCTGGGTAGTCTCTCATCTACTGCTTGTGAGATGAGCTGGCAAGGCTCAGCTGCCATCCTGCCAGTGATGAGCAGGGGATGGCTGGTGCCCTATCAGTTGGCCTTGGAAAGTGACACAGAAGGCTTGTGATGTATTCAGTTCTTAGAAAGGACAGAGATGAGGAACCTGTCCCTCCTTTGCTCATGATTCAGTAAGGAAGGTTGAGGTGACTATCCAGCACTCCCATCACCTGATTGGCTGGTGAGGGGCTGGTGAGGATTGGGTTGTAGGAGGGTCTCCATGGCAGGGGTCAGAGTGGTCACTGACCTGGTGGCTGTCATAGCTATGCCAAGGCCTGGACTTGTTTCTGTTCAATGGTAGAAGAAAAGATATGAGATGGTCAATTTGGGAACGTCTCAGGATGCTCTTTTGACCTGGATCCCCCAGTACCATTCTGTGAGGACCTGGAACGCCCAGGACCACTCTGTTTCTTTGCCTGGCTTTTCTCTCCTCTTCAGCCCACCATGTCTAATCACAATCAGGAATCCCAACTCGGCAAAGGGCAGCAGAGGTGATTGGGAGGGCAGATCTTGTCCCTGAAGCCCTTGACATCAGGACTTCTGAAGCTGAGGGTGCCCCAAGTAGGGAGGAATACATAATGGCTGGCAGCCATTACTGACAGCAGAGGCATGAGTTCCACAGAGAAAGTGGTCCAGGGATGTCCAGGACCATTCAGTGTATGATGGGGTTGACCTGGGCTCAGCTCTTGCACCCTCTGACTGAGTTTTAGAGTACTCTAGTGACCTCCACATCAAGCCATACCCTTTCCATCCATGAGGCCATTTTGCAAATGGAAAACTGAATGTCAAAAATAGATAAACAGACTTTTTCCAAGGTTGTGCATTTGGTAAGTAGCAGAGTCCCTGGAAACACAGGACATCTTCCCCTCATACCTTGTCTTTTGTTCTGTCCCCTATGATCAGAGAACCCCAAGACCAAGCAACCATAGACCAAGACCCCAGCAGATGAGACAAATTGATAGACAAAGTTTTCTGAAAAGTTTTAAGGGAAATTTTGATCACGTTTACTTTGGAAAACATTTCTCCCAGTGACTTCCTACTACAACTTAGTATGCATGTATTCTCACCAACCATTAGCAAGTATCCTCACAGAAGGGATAGAGTACTCCCCATATCCTGAATGCACACACACACACACACACACACACACACACACACGCACGTCATTCTTATCACATTGAACTGAGTCCAAAGTTCCAAAGTTCTCCATTTCCCACCCACAGGCCTGGGATCCTGCCAGCTTGTCACAGATGAGAAAACCTAGCTCATGTGTGTGGGGTCAGTATGACAACTGTGAATCGTAAAGTTAGGTGACCACCTGTGGTCATGGAGCTAAGCAATCAGTCTCTTGACCTCCAGCCCAGCTTTCCTCTCTCTACCTGCCTGTTATCAGCAGGTGTGTTCCCCATAGAGAATACTCCTGAAGCCCTCTAGATCTTGCCTCCATAAACCCTGGGGCTCTTTGAGGATTGGGCAAAAAGAAGGGGAGAAAGAGGCATTTCCCTCTGCAGCCTGCCCTCCCCGCTCTGCCCTGTTCTGTCTGAGGAGTAAAACATGACTTAACCATTCCTGACAGCACTATTTTTAGCAGTCTTCTGACTGTCAGCTTGGAAACTTGTTCTCTCCCTGGAGCTTTCCCGCCCTGCAGTCGCTCATGAGGAGCAATGGAGATGACAGGAAGGCAGCCCAGAGTTCTGGTTCTAATCCCAGTTGTTTCTGTCTGCTGGGTGACCTGACACGGCTTGCTTGATGTCTCCATCTCAGTCTCCTCAGGAGTAAATGAGAGTATGCCTGGAGAGCAGTCGACCTTGGGCCTGGCCCACCTAGGCAGATGCTCAATTTAGTTCCTTTCGCTTTCCATTATTGCCTCAGGAGTGACCTGACAGTATAGTGTGGATGCTTGCAATGGAGGCAGCAAGGCTGTCTTGTCACCCTAGGGAGTCATTTATCTTTGAGGTGACCCTGACTCTCTCTGTAGCCCTTTCAGATATCATTGAACATTTCAATCCTTCTGTCCTGATGCCCACGTGTGCTCCTGGGAAGGGCACTGCAGCCCACACTACTGCTGAGTAAGTTTTCTTCTTCTCCCTCTCTGGGGTTGTGCACTCTTGCTGGCCTTGGTTATTTAGGGACTTGGGACAGACAACAGTCAGAGAGCTTTGAAATAGAGCTCTTCATTAAGTCAGTGTCCAAATACCTTCCTTCTGCTGATTTCAGTTGGCTTCAAAGGTTAGGTCAAGTCTGCCCCTCAGAAGCCAGGGTAGTTCAGGGTAGCCTCCGGTTCAGATATTGTCAGCTTTGCTGGGGGTGAGGGCATCACCTTCCTGAACCTTAAGAATATGAGGTTTTTGATTGTGCTTTCCACTCCCCAGAGACTTGTGGATTCAGGCTAAAGAGCTGGTGAGGCGTATGAAGGACAACCCGGTAAGAGGCTTTGGAACTCTGGTATGGGTGGGCTGTCCAGGTTTGCTACAAGACAGTGACCCCAAGATACAGAGTGCTGACATCCCTGGTGCACAGGTCTCATGTCCTGACCTCTGAGGAAACGCCTCTTCCACTGTAATACTCTGAAGGTCACTTAGGAGAAAAGAGTGGCTGGTTCTATTTAGAATGGTTTATTTAGGATAACTTTCTGTGTAGAAGTGCAGAAGCTCAGCAGATGGACTAAATGACCTTTCACGTAGAGATGTGATTGGGTGTGAGATGAGACAGATTTATATATCCCAGTAATGGGGCCCTTGCAACTCTCTTTCTGAGACTTTTTTTTTTTTTTTTTTTTTTTTTTTTTTTTTTTTTTTTTTTTACTCAGGGCAGCTACAGAATAGGGATAGGGTAGAGGAGGAGAGATCTGGCAAACAGCCCAGCTTAGACGTCTTAGAAATCTAAAAATTCAAAAACTTTTGAGCATTTCAGATTTGGGATTTTCAGATAATAAATGCTCAGTTGGTAAGTAAAATCTATGCAAATACCCCGCATCTGAAGGACTCCAAAGACAGAAACAGAAACACTTCTTGTTCCGTGTGTGTGTGTGTGTGTGTGTGTGTGTGTGTGTGTGTGTGTTTGCACAAGGTATCCATGTGAATGAAGATCACAGGATCTGTCACTTCTTTCCTTCCACCATGTGGGTCCTGGAAATTGAACTTGGGTCATCAGGCCCATTGCCTTTCTCTAAAAATCTTGTTGATTTTGAGTGTGTGTGTGTGTGTGTGTGTGTGTGTGTGTGTGTGTGTGTGTGTGTGTGTGTGTGTGTGTGTGTGTGTAAGAGAGAGAGAGAGAGAGAGAGAGAGAGAGAGAGAGATACAGACAGACAGACAGACAGACAGAGACAGAGACAGAGAGACAGAGAGAAAGAGATATGTCATGATGTGTGGAGATAAAGAGCAATCCAGTGATAAACAGGTCACTAAGCTTTAGTGGCAGATGACT
>NW_022196912.1:25906321-25934219 GCF_008632895.1 Mastomys coucha
ATTCTAAGATGAACAGCTAAAGGGGTGACACCTTTGGACTAACCTCATCCAAACCCTCCAAAGGGTGGCCCCCAAACAAGGCCCACGGTGTCCCAGAGGGTCCAGAGGCAGCCATGGCAGCTTGGCACATGCATGTCTCTTCCTATCTCTTATGTCTCTTCATCTCCTAGGTCCCCAGAGCATTTGTGAATTTGGTGGATCTCTCTGAGGTTTTGGCCATGGCACTTCAGCATCAAGAGACTGGCTTCAGGTAAAAGAGAGCAGGAAACAGACAGACACAGACAGACAGACAGACAGACAGGCAGGCAGGCAGGCAGGCAGGCAGGCAGGCAGGCAGGCAGGCAGGCAGGCATAGAGTAGGACCATCATCTGTGGTGTGGTTGTCACATGTCATTACTGTAGGGACCTTGAAGTAAGTAGGTCAAGACACTCCAAGATCATGTTCTCAGCACAAAAGAGATTTATTTACCCCAGAGGAACAAAGGGCAGGAATATGCCCCAGTCCAGCTAATTTTTAATAAATAAATAAGGAGGAACTATGGCTTCCCCCTAGACAGGAGCTGGCTGTCTCAGACCTTGCCTTGCCACAAACAGCCGGCCCACCTAGGGCAAGGCTTCCTGACTTAAGCAAAGCCCTTTTGCTCCTGCCACTTCTCTGCCACAAAGTTCCTGCTAACAGCTGCACCCTGCAGAATTGCTTTGCCTGCCTCTGAGCATCGAGATGCTAATTTGGCCACGAGATACTGGCGGACTGAGGGGAGGGGTTTTGCCTGCCTGCTTGATTCATAGTTTTCATAATACACTTTGGCCTGAAGCAGAAACCCTGGCTCGGTCCCATGTTTTTTATTTATTCCTCTCGACATCCAATTCCCTTAATCTCCCCCCCAGGCCCCTTCCCCTCTTCCAGAAGACCCCTTTTGTATGTAGCTGCAGGCAGCTGCAATAGTTGGTGCCTAAAGTGGGGCCTGGAAATGAGAGGGTGAAAAGAGGGCAGCACTGCCTTAATGGAGCTCCTCAGAAAAAAGAATAAAAAACGATGGTATGCGGCACAGGTAAGCAACTTATGAGGTATCAAAGGATATGGGCTAAGATAAGATTACACTAGCCCAGTGTTGATCTCACTTAAGGTTTGCAGCCACAATTAGGATCAGAAACTTCAAATACACAATTGTCCATAGTCAAAGAACTACATTTAGGCATGAGGAATAGGGCATAAATAAAATAAAAAATAAGATAAAAATAGTAAAATACAAAAACAAAACAAAATATATGTATATATACATGAAAAAGAGAGATCAAGACTGAAAGAGGGTGAATCTCTGGGTTGCTCTAGGGACAGAGAGAAACCAAGAGACGTCTCGCTTCCTCTCTGGCCTGTACAGGAAAAATCCTTAGTTTAGGTTACATCAAGTTCTCTACATTCTCTGTCTTGTCCTTCACTGGTGCACTGATGTGTCTACATGTCAATTTATGTCGTCTTTGTCTTGTGGTATGAATGATTGTGGTTCTATGTTTCATGTGAAAAATAAAAAATGGTTAAAACCTCATCTGCTAGCTATACAACTCTTGACTCCATCTCAGTGTACACAGCAAAGGCTGAGTTACATTGCCCCACTGAGAAACTGCGTTTAAGAAAGGGTCAGCAGCTTAAGTTCTAAAGCAAATGAGCTGATAGTTGTCTTTTCCTAGAGAAATCTGTAAATTCTTTGATCTAAGTTTGTAAGATTCGTGTAGCCACTTCATTTGGTTTTTAACTAGTCTTAAAGGCATAAATATGTTCTGCATGATTATTGACTTATAAATTATTGGGTATGGTAAAAAAAAGTTGTAACACTGGTAACAAAAAGTTAGCTTAAAACTGTTAATTCAAGACATGTGGCATGAGTTGGCCAAGATGGCCAAAATCTCCGCAGATAGACCCCAGCTAGAGTTTGGCAGCCGCTTGGCGCCATCTAGCGGCCAAAGTTTAAATTGCAGGCCATTTACTAGGCAGTAGATGTTTTTGATACTGATTTTAAAAGAAAATGGATCGTTTAAAATTAGATTTTGCTTTCCAAAAGTTATGGTTATGGCTTAATATTACAAAAGAAAGATAGACGGTATGGTTAAAATTGACAGAGTTCCATTGGCTGCAGTTTGCACTTTGATCTCAAGCTCAAGATTCTTAACTCACCTATATTTAGTAATTAAGATAATTGCAAAAAAGAAAAAAAAGATAATTGCAAGGGTAATAATAGTTAAAAACAGCTGTGGCCAGTATGGGCTCATTGTCTCTTTTTACATAGGCTTTATTGGATACAATAGTAAAAGCAGAATTTCACCCAAGATTCAAAGAGAGATCTCAGCGAAAATTTATTAATTAAAAACAGCATTATCAGGGATCTAAAGTAACTTTAAATTTAAAATTTATAAAAGGTCAGTGAGGCCATAGAATTTATATAAACATTACAATCTGGCCTGGCTACTTCATATAAAGTTATTGTGTATTTAAATGCTTTTTTTTCTCTCTACATCCTGGTAATTTTAACGATTTTGCTTCTAATGAGTTTGTAATCATTAGAAAATTTTGCCTTTAAAAATGGCTAATATGACCGGGCAGTGGCAGTGCATGCCTTTAATCCTAGCACTTGGGAGGCAGAGGCAGGCAGATTTCTGAGTTTGAGGCCAGCCTGGTCTACAGAGTGAGTTCCAGGACAGCCAGGGCTACACAGAGAAACCCTGTCTCGAAAATCAAAAAAAAAAAAAAAAAAAAAAAAAAAAGAAAGAAAGAAAGAAAGAAAAAATGAGTTGCTTATTTCAAATTACTTTTGACTAAGGCCTTACCTTAAGCTCACCACAAGACTTAGGCCTTGAGACTCAGAGCTTTTTATAGCAAGTAAAAAAGGATTTTATAAACAATTGCTATCAATTGTAATCAAATGTTTGGGTTTTTTAATATGCCCACAGCAACTCTTTGGCAAAAGAATACATTGATATAAGTTCATCTTTTCTCATATTCAAAGTAAAGTTTTAACATCCTGTTATGAAGTTGTGGTAATATTAATAAAAAATTATGTGATAAAATCATAAATGTATTCTAGAAAACATCTCTTAAAAACATGATGTCTATTTCTTGCTTCAAACAGCAATTAAATTGGTTATTGCAAAATATTAATTGATATTTGGCCTATTACATAGTAAAGATTTTTAGGCAAAATTGATATTTATCCAACAGATAAATTATTAAAATTTGGTTAAATACATGCTTTTATATTTCCTATAAATTTATGTATGCATACCATAATAGTATATACATCTACAACCCTTTATGGGAGAAAATCATGTGTAAGTCACGTTTAATCTCATTATTTTTCCCCCTACTTCAGCACAAATAATTAAAATATGCATTGTAGTCACTATTTATCAGGTACTAAAATTAAGCCTTAATTTATATATTGATATATGTATATATGTGTATATTAGTGCTTACAATTGCTTATGATAATTTGGCATTTGTAAAAAGTAATTCTGATTTAAAAATTAAAAATAAAATATATACATGTGTCTATTAATACCTTTTCAGACTTCCTAGTTGCAATTGCCTTAATGTGAAAAGCAACAAAACATGTAATTGGTTATTGCCTACATTATATTTCTATACTTAATGTTCCTAATCACATTAAAACAGATTATGGAACTGACTGTCACAATCAAGCATTTAAAATGTTTTGTCAACAATTTAATGTTACCCATATTATTGAGAAAACATAATTCTCAGAGACAATAAATCACTCAACATGCAATTTGCACTTCGAAAATTTGATTTTTCATAATTAAAGGAGGTGGAATCATACCCTTCATAGCTACCTCCAAAAGCATATCTTGCTTTTTGCTTGTTTTAAATATTTTTTTTGCAGTCTGATACTAAAGGTTAGTCTGCCTCATATGGCCATTGGCATCCACACATTCCCACTTCTTATGCCACGGTGAAATGGCGAGATCCACATACTAACACGCAGTATGGTCTTGACCCCGTCTTTAATTTGAAAAAGAGGCTCCATTTGTGTCTTCTCACAAAGAGAAGAAGGCAGAGCAAGATGGCTGCCTGAAACATTGGTTCATCAAGTGGATACAGATCCAGAATCTTTTTTTTTTTTTTTTTCACTTTTGGCTTTTCGAGACAGGGTTTCTCTGTATAGCTCTGGCTGTCCTGGAACTCACTCTGTAGACCAGGCTGGCCTCGAACTCAGAAATCCACCTGCCTCTGTTTTCAACTAAATATGGCTAGAAATTTTTATTAGCCAACAAAGTTCACTTGGTTGAAATAGCCTCCAGTACCTTCCCTGGGAATTAACAGTTCATTTGTAATTCTCAGAGCCACTTCACCCTACACCTGGAGGCCAGACCTTGAGTCTGAGCATTGCTAATTTGCAACTGAATTGAGTGCCTGGAACATCCTCAAGATAATGTTAAACTTGTTACTTTTAAACTTTTGAGTTTTTATCTCAAGCAGCATGCAGGCTCTGCTCCATGCTGGACTTCAGAGAGGCTCTATGTGGCAGTTTTTCATTGTGATAAAGAAAAGGCATTATATGCATATCGTGGCTTTAGTCTGTATGGGAAAAAGGTGGGCTGTGAGGGCCTGCAGCCAAAGTTGGATCACTGGATCTATGGCTTTCACCAACCTAAGACAGAGTCATGTGCCAAGAGGCTGTGTTTATTAATAATAGACACTAAAAGTCCCGGTTTGTGCAAATACACACAAACTAGCTGCACGTGATATTCCAAGACGGGTAAGGGAAAGACCAGTAGATCTACATCTAAGACAGGCAGGGCCACCAAGCCACCATAATTCCCAGGCAGGACTATGGTGCATAAATATATCCTATGCCCCAGTCCAGCTAATTTTTATAAATAAATAAGGAGGAACTATGACTTCCTCCTAGCCAGGAGCTGGCTGTCTCAGACCTTGCCTTGCCACAAACGGTTGTCCACCTAGGGCAAGGCTTCCTTTTGTTCCTGCCACTTCTCTGCCACAAAGTTCCTGCTAACAGCTACACCCTGCAGAATGGCTTTGCCTGCCTCTGAGCATCGAGATGCTAATTTGGCCATGAGATACTGGCGGACTGAGGGGAGGGGTTTTGCCTGCCTGCTTGATTCATAGTTTTCATAATACACTTTGGACTGAAGCAGAAACCCTGGCTCAGTCCTATTTTTTATGTATTCCTCTTGCTGTCTGATTCCCTTAATCTCCCCTCAGGCCCCTTCCCCTCTTCCAGAAGACCCCGTTCATATGTAGCTGCAGGTGGCTGCAACAGCCTGGGATCCTACATGAGACACAGTCTTGAACAAACACATCTAGGTTTGGCAAAGCATCTCTAGTGATAAGAGGTATTACTCTAGAAAATGACTAGAAAAATAACAATGTATTTAATGTCACAGAACTTGATTCTCATGTATTTTTGAAAAATGTTGTAGCACTTTTGCTTTAGCTTCACAATCTAGTATTTAATTCTGAGAAAGAACTTCATGTTAAGAAGATCTGAGCAAGGCCAGCTGAGAAAGGAACGAGTGGTTCTGGAGGGAAGGAGAACAGGATCAAAAGGATGGGTGTGGGTTTCTGGGGTGGTGAGCAAATGGGGAGCACGTGGAAGGGGAGGAAGAATGTCTTCATAGCATATCCTGACCCTGTGGACAAGGGCTCCATGGGGTGCCTTCCACCCTGAGTTGGCCATTTGCATCAACTTGACATGAGCTAGAATCTTCTGAGAGGAAGCAACCCTAATTGGGAAAATGTCTTCATTAGACCAGGCTACAGACAAGCCTGTGGGGCATTGTTTAGCCTCATGAGCAAGCCATGAGGAGCAAGCAGCACGCCTCCATGGCCTCTGCATCTGCTCCTGCCTCCAGGTTCCTGCCCAGTTTGAGTTCCTGCCCTGACTTCCCTCAATGGACTGTAATTCAGGATCTGTAAGCCAGATTAATCCCCTTTCTCCACTGTGCTTTTAGTCACAGTGTCTCATCACAGCAGTAGTAACCCTGAAAGACCCCCAGAACTGGGGAGATCCTTACTCAAGTCTCGGAATGACGCGACCACCCAATAACTCATGAGAAACCGAACTTGCGGCAATCACGTGAGGTTTATTTGGGATAGGCCAGTACCGGGTTTGATCTCGTGACCATGCTGGCCAGAGGAGTTCGACCCCGAACTCAAGAAATGAGGGGTATTTAAAGGGAAAAATCACAAACTGGGGGTGGGAGAAGGTTACCAAGGAAACATAACATAAAAACAGTGGAAAATTTCAGAGGGACCCAACCCAAGGTATTCAGTTAGGGAGGGGAACATATTCATTCTAAGAATGTAATCTTCATCTACTGGTCGACAGGGTGGAGAGTCTTGTAAGCCAGTAGACCTTCATT
The DNA here is from genome assembly GCF_008632895.1 of Mastomys coucha. Taxonomy (NCBI): domain Eukaryota; kingdom Metazoa; phylum Chordata; class Mammalia; order Rodentia; family Muridae; genus Mastomys; species Mastomys coucha. The sequence continues at coordinate 25,912,721 of NW_022196912.1, forward strand.
CCTAGTTCCGCCCTCATTGTGGATCAGTCAGGAGGGGCAGGTTTCAGGAACCAGAGCCCTGAGGCTCTGAGTTAGCAAGTTCCTGGAACTGGCTACTCCACATTTTTGGCTTGTTACAAAGGTTTTCCATGCCCCCTTCTAGGTAAAGGTTATACATTATACATACATTTCTATTAAATGCCCTCATTTTAAATTCTAAGATTCTCCAGCCTTTCAACCCTAACTAAGAGAAATTGGTACCAGGTTTGTGGGGTATGGCTGTGATAGACCTGACCATGCTGTTTTGGGGGAATCCTGGAATCACTTTGGAACTTTGGGCTAGAAAAGTCACTGACAGTTCAAAGGTTGATTATTGAACCTGGGGGCAAGGCAGATGACTGAGGTCTGCCTTATGAAGTTTCAGAAGGAAGTTTGAGAGTCACTTGACTCTCTCTCTTGAGGTTAGTGCATGTTTGGAATTAAGCCTCTGTGGCTCTGGTCACTGGGTCTGGAGAGTCAGCCATGATTTACAAGAGACCAGAAATAAAGTGAAACCTTTCCTTTGCTGGGATAATTGATGTTGGAGCTGGAGCTGAGAAATTAGTGGTGATTATGAAGAGACCAGCATGGCTAAAGTGAAATCTTCTGGGAAGTGTTTCCTGAGAGCACATAGAAACTGGGTGGTACTGGTTTTGAAGAGATGAAGGGATCAAGAAGAACAGCTGAGGTTTGGTACTGTGTGGCAAGGATAAGTCCCTGAAGAGAACGTAGGAGAGGGAGAGCCTAGTAGTGAATATGCAGCCTAGTTGCAGCAAGAGGCCCCAGAATTGTGGAGATGCCATGCAGCAGTGTGGGCCTGAGCTTAGGAGATGATCCATGAGTACTGCCGTGGGTAGAGCTGGAGAAGTGACCCAAACCCTTTGGAGGAGCCCAGAAGATTGTGAGTGGATCCCGGACATTGGACATTGAGTGATTTACAAAGTTGGAGTGTGATTTTGCTTTATTCAGAATGTAAATGTGCCCTGATTTTTTCCTCTTGAAGTAAGAATGTTCTTAACTTACTTTGATTTTTATAGGAGCCCACAGTTAAGGGACTGTACTGGCTGGTTTTGTGTGCCAACTTGACACAGGCTAGAGTTATCACAGGGAAGGGAGTTTCAATTGGGGAAATGCTTCCATGAGATCCAGCTGTGGGGTGTTTTCTCTGTTGGTGGTCAAGGGGGTAGGGCCCCTTGTGGGTGGTGCCATCCCTGGGCTGGAGGTCTTGGGTTCTATAAGAGAGCAGGCTGAGCAAGCCAGGGGAGGCAAGCCAGTAAGGAACATCACTCCATGGCCTCTGCATCAGCTCCTGCTTTCTGACCTGCTTGAGTTCCAGTCCTGACTTCCTTTGTGATAAACAGCAATGTGGAAGTAAGCCAAATAAACCCTTTCCTCCCCAACTTGCTTCATGGTCATGATGTTTGTGCAGGAATAGAAACCCTGACTAAGACAGGGACTTTGAACTTTTAAAAAGTGATTTCAGAGTTTTATGGAAGCTTTATATTTTAAAAGAGATTTTGGATTTTTTTTTTAGAGAGACTGAATGTTGAAGTGTTTGAATTGGTAAAGGCTGTGGGACTTTTAACTTTGTAATATGTTTTACATTGTGAGATTTATTAATATGAAATCTAGAAGATGAACAAGAAAGGAAAAGTCATGACTTGCTAGTGATGTGTTTGTGTGTCAAGTTGACAAGGGGTCAGTTGTGCTGGCCAGGTTTATGTCATCTTGACACAAGCTAGAGTCATCTGACAGGAGGGAACCCTAAATGAGAAAATACCTCCATAAATGGGATGGTAATCAGGCAAGCCTTAAGGCATTTTCTTAATTACTGATTGGTGTGGCAGGAGGGCCCAGCTCATTGTGGATAGGGACACCCCTGGGCTATAAGAAAGGATCCTGAGTGCTATATGAAAGCAGGCTGAGCAAGCCATGAGTGCAAGACTCCTCCGTGGCTTCTGTATCAGCTCCTGCCTCCATGTTCCCTCCGCCTTGAATGTCTGCCTTGGCTTCCCTCAGTGGGCTGTATTTCAGAATAGTTAAGCCAAATAAACCCTTCCCCCCCAAGTTGCCTTCATCACAGCACTATTAACCCTAACAAGACACACCCCCAACCTTCCCACTCACTGTTTGCTTCTCTTCTCTTGTACCCTCTAAGGCTACAACTTCCCTTCTTCCTAAGCAATTCTCTGCACCCCCCTCTCCCATCACACTCTCTCTGTTGGAGCCCTGTCCCCATAGCCCCATCCCACCAGTATAATGCATCATGCTTGGCTCATTCTGACCTGCAACCCTGCACCAGAGGTTTGCAAATGCTCAGAGGAGACAACAAAGTTATCCAAGGCTGTCATGCAGTGGTCCTATCAGGTGAGTCCCAGTTGGAACCTGGGCTGCTGGCTCTTTCGGGGTGGGGTGGAGAGTATGGAGGAAGAGAATAGGATGGTGGGTGATGGTGAGCTAAGCTAGCTCCCATAAGACTTGGCTGAATTCAGGACTGCTGGGAACCAATGAGAGGGTGGATATCCTGACAATACTCCCTGTGATGAATCCATCCTATTATCATAAAGGGGAGGCACCACAGCATGTGTGATGACGGAGGGGATTGTGCTGATGGCAGCTAGTGAAGAGCTTTGCCCATTACTGCTGAGATAGATGTCTTTTGCTGCCTCTGTTGCTGGCACTACTAGGCATGTGTTTCGTTCACCCAGACGGTGCCCATATGGAGGCAAGCCATGGCTCCTGAGGTTGACAAAAGAGGCCAAGTAGGATGTAGTATGCTCAGTGAAAGCCACCATTCTTACACTTGAGCTGATGAACAGCTCAAAATATAGTGCCTGCTGACATGCATTAACATTATTTTCATGCAGTTGTTGGAAGTGCAGCTATGTGACACTGTCTAATCTGGAGATTGCAGACTGGGGGAGAGGATGCCATTGCAGACCTATTCCCCCAAGGAGAACATGGCTCCTCCTTTGTATGCAAGGACTTCTAGAGAGTAGTCTCCAGCTCTCTGCCTGGTACGTTCTGGTGCTAAGGCTTCAGAGACAAGTTTTAGACTTTCAGAGACTAAAACTCAGTTTTAGTCCTCAAGAGATCCAGAGTGTAAGACAAGGGGGCTCTTCCAAGCACATGATTGTATATACCACGTGTGGAGGTGGTTGAGTTGAGGGGCCCCAGTGTGCTAAACAACTCTGGCTGGCTTGGGCTCTTGACATGTACTCTCTTCTCCCTTCAGGAAGCCTGAGAAGATCTGGCCTCCAGCAAGTTCAACAAGTATGAGTCCTTCTCAGTGGTTTCCCAGCTTTTCTTCTCAAAGATAGAACCACCCTCAGTGAATAAGCTATGTGAGGTGTCAAGAGTATGGATAGTAGATGGGAAGAAGTCTAGACCACAGCACATACCTGCCCCTGCCTCTGAATCCTTCTCTTCCTCCTCCTCATTTTCTTCCTCCTCCTCCCCACCCACCTTCCTCCACAGAAACCCATGAGTACAGTCATAGAGACAATACCAAAGCAGTCTCTCACCCTTTTTCCTGCAGTTCCCTCACTGCAGGGTTGCATAGCCCCATGAAGTAGATTCTGAGATCCAGGGCAGCTCCAAAGTAAAGAGCAGAGGCAGAGAGAGCCATGTCCTCAGAGATTGGGTGGTTGACTTGCTTCCTTTCATCTCAGGGCACATCTTGGGGCACGGGCTCCCCCGGCAGCTCCTACGCACTCTCTGCACCATGCAGGCCTAAAGGCCTGAGTGGTACCCAGAGCCAGCCTTGTCTTCAGAGAGATGATCTGGACTCAAATTAGATTCTTCCTTTCATACCTCCATCAATTCAGGGTATCAAGTCCCCAAACAACACAAAACGCAAACCCTCTGACCCCACACACTCAGTGTGTCTCACCCTTGATGTCACAGAATGTGTTGATCTCCGTAGGGTAGCAATGGTAGACTTTCCCAGGTCCCCAAAGATTCCTCAGGGCCTTTAGGATTATTAGTGGATGGTAGGTACCCCAAAGCTTGATGCCCTTTCAGGGTGCTGGACTGCTTCCTCCATTATCCCACCCACCCACCCTTTATCCACTGTACCCGAGATTTAGAATCCCATAAGAGAAATTGGTTTTTCTTCTTCCTTGGATTAGAAATGTTTCACTGTGTGGAGTATGCTGAGCTTCACGTTAGCCCGAGGTGGCCTGTGGAGGAGGTCAGAGTAGGGAGGTTAGGTATGACCTTCCCCCGGCCTCCAGGAGGTTTAACAAACCTCAGAAGGTTTTTACAACCTGGCTGGAGTCAGTGCTTGGCCTCCCTGCACTGGCATTTTCCTACCTGAGTCTTGAGAAGCTGACCGCCTACTGAGCTTACTTTACAACTCAGTCTAGCTCAAACAAATTAACAGAACCCAGCCTAAACAAAGGATGGGGCTGTGGGGTTTTGCTATATAAATGCAGAACTGAAAATTAAACTTTGATCCACGATTAGAAATAAATTGTCTTGGCTTCATATTTATCTCACCTGTCTGTCGTATTTCATTCCCTGTCTCCCTTTCAGGTATACCCAGTTCTACATGGCCACTGGACAGCTACAGGTGGCATCCAAACGAGGGGCTTGAACACGGCGGGGTTGGGGGGAAGGGCGGTACCAACTGAGGAATGCTGTCTTTGGTGGAGCTCCACAGAAAATGGAAGAAGTAATGGTATCCTGCATAGTAAGCAACATAAAACATTAATGTTAGCACCATAAATTTCATCCTTTGAAGGCTGTTGATAACAGGGGGTACAAAAAGGATACAGGCTAGACTGAGTCAGTGTTGGCCTAATGCTCATATCATCTAGGTTTGACAGTGTATTGAGATGGGGAATTCTATGTAGGCAATTGTCCAAAGTCAAGAACTGCATCAGGTGAAGGCATTTGTCCACAGCCAAGAGCTGCTTCAGGTGAGACAAGTAGGGTATAAAATAAAATAAAATGAGTAAAAAACAAAAAACAGACATTAGAAAAACTCTTTGCTCAAGTATATTTGTGCTGTGCAAGATTCCCAGAAGTAGGAATGGCAAATAGACATATGACAAGAGAAAGAGAGAGAGAGAGAGAGAGAGAGAGAGAGAGAGAGAGAGAGAGAGAGAGAATGGGTTTCAGAAAAGCCATTGTCTCCTGTCTGGGAAGGTTAGCAAAAAAAAGAAGGAGAATGGATTTCAGAGCTCTTCTAGGGACAGGAGGAGGTTGGGAGCCATCTTGCTTCCTCTCTGGCCCCTACTGGAGACATCCTTAGTTCTGGTTCTTCCCTCTCTGTGCATTGTCTGTCTCTGGTGCACCAACCTTTCCACTTGTCAATTTATGTCTGTCTTGGTTTCATTGTTTGAATGACTCTTGTTCTGTTTCATGTTCAAAAGAAAAGATAGTTAAAACTTTATCTGCTGGCTATCCATCTCTTGATTTAGTTTAGAATGCTGTCTCAATTTGCACAGCAGAAACTAATAAGTTGCCTCACATTCTTAGCTAGGAGTCAAGCACAACAGAATCCCTGCCAGGAGCTCAGAAGCTGCTGTTAAAGGGGCTAGCACTTTCTCAAGTTCTAGGGCGAGTAGACGGATGGTTGTTTTTTTCCTAGAAAAATCATGCAATTGTGATTATTGGGTTCAGCAAGTGACATGGGGCTTTTTCTTTTGAAATCACAGCTAGAAAAAGCAAGAAAATTTTGTTTGATGTAAATATATAAAATTTGTGTAGCCACTTCATTTTTGTTTCTGACTGGTTTTAAAGGTGTAAATATGTTCTGCATGTCTTGGTTATAGAGTATTGGCTTATAAGTTATTGGGTGTGATTAAAATTGTGCAACATTGGTAACAGAAAGTTAGCTTAAAATTGATAACTCAGAGTTGGAGTCATTTTAAATAACAACATGTGCCATTATTAGATTTCGGGGATGGATGTCCCTCTCACAAGACACAGAGACGGAGATCGATGCAATAAGCAAGAGGTTTTAATAATCCAGTATACTGGGGTCGTCCCGCAATCAGGGCAAAGGCAACACCGAGGGGCAAAAGCACATACTCTTTACACCCTTTCAGAACAGGTTTATAGTATGAGTTGGTTATCTCTCATTAGTGGAGCCCATTGTGTTTTGTGTCCATTGTCTTTTGTGCCCCAGGTGAGGAGGAGATACCTTTTGCACATAGAAGGGATGGGGAGAGATCCACCCCCTACTGGGAATATTTCCTGGAACCAAGCATTACTCCCTGCAATTAGGGAATCTCCTGGGGATATATGTTTATTCAGTAAACTCTTTTGAAGCTCTCTGACTTTATGCTTAATGGACATTCCTGGCTTCCCTGTATTTTTATGAGGTGTTCCTGTTGCTCACTTCTTACATTTCCCTCTCTTTCTTGGGAATATCTCAATCCTGAGATTATGCGTTATACTGCTGTATCTCATCTTGATTCACTTCCTGATATCACTGCCTCAACATCATAATCTGTACTGTACTGACACGCTCTCTAATGAAGGCAGGGGCCTTCAATTAGAGCAATTTAGAATGCAGGGGCCAAAGGTAAGTAATAATAGGAGTGTAATAAGCAGTCCTAAAAGTGTAGAGACAAAAGTTGTGAACCAAGGGGAGGAATTAAACCAGGTTTCAAACCAGCTCTTGCCTTGAGCTCTTTCTCTCTCTCTTTTTTTTTTGTTCTAAACCCTCTCTAATCTTAGCTAAATTGTCTTTGACTCTTCCTGAGTGGTCTATGTAAAAACAACATTCCTCCTTTAGTGTGGCACACAAACCTCCTTCTTTAAGGATTAACAGGTTCTCTCCTATGTTGAAGGACTACCTCTGAGAGGGAGGTCAGGGATTCTTGGAGGTCAGTCAAAGTCTTTCCTATTTTCTCTATATCTAAATCAATGGCAGCTCTCAGCTCTCCATATGCCTTATGTAGTAAGGCCATAGCGGATGATTCCGTGCCCCTGCAGGAGCCCCTGCAGCTCCTAAACCCAACCTCAAAATGACTGCCAGGGTAATCCCCAATTCTCTGTGTCTTACTAAGTTTCAAGCCTCAGGATCCCAGTAATTCAGTACATCTTCATAAGGGTGGTACAGCAATCTAGGCACTATCTGGACCAAAACACAAAAGTCATGGTTGTTATTTAGAATCTCTAGACTTATACAGGTTGTGATCCCTGAGGCACAGGCCCACCAGCTGTCTAAGGGTGGGAGGAGGTATCCAGTTGGATTCTCCATCAGAGGGTATGAAACATTACACAGATGTTGATGGGTTTGTAAGACCTGACCCACACAAAGGCCTTTTCCAGTAACCGCTAACAGGGTCAGGTGGACTTGTTGATGGTTCCACCTGCAATGGGAGGCTTCTAAAGAAATGGTAGGAGTTCTAACACATGCAATACCTTCATAGTAAGGGGGTGCCACCTCATAACATAGCCAACACTTTCTAGTCATCTCAGGGTTCGTAGCATTGAGTACTCTGAAGGCACTAGTTAGCATATTAAGGAGAGGGTTGACACCCAGATCAGATTCTGGAGGCTGTGTGGGTAGGGCCTCTAGAGAGAGAGTATGGTGGTCTCTAACACAGCAGCTGGTGTGGCAGTTCCCATTTTGGGTTTAATCTGGGGAGGGGACCATGGAGGATCTGGAGGCAGATGGGGAGGGCTCAAGGCTGAATTTGGGCCTAGCAGAGTATAAGGGGTTTCTATCTTAAGCTTAAGGGTAAATATCATCCCATTGTTATTATTTTCTTTATAAAATCTAAGACCCCATGTATAACCAGTTGTCCAACTGGTTGCCTGCTTTCCCGGCTCTGTAAAAGTAATGTGGAGTGGGTGACACCAGGTCTCACACTCCGAATGGTCTGTCCACCCTGCCTTCCCTGCCTCATGGTTAAGTTGGCAGCCACCTTTATAAATTCCCAACTGGAAGACGGCTTCCAGTATGTATCCCCCGAAGTCTCACAGCCCCAATTTTTACAGAAAAAAATGATCTCAGCCTCCACATGTCAGATTAAGGGAATGATCTTGGTGGAGTCCAAGGCAAACATAAAAAGTCGGGGTACGGAGTTGACTCCTCTGACTCACATGTCCGTACCCCCCAAATTGGTCTAACTCATGCAGGCTGGGGGGAGAGGGCACTTTGGGAGCAGGCATGTTGGGGTTGTAATATCTTTCCATATCCCAGTTAGCTGGTACCCCAAAGGACAGTTTGCAGACATTGGGGAACATGTCAGGCCACCCCAGGCCTGGCGTAGTGACTTTAGACCTGCTCCATATTATGTCCCTGTGTCCAATAATTACCATCAGGTTATGTGGCTGGTAGGGGCTGGCACTGGATGGGCTGAAGGGAAGGGAACTAAGATACAGTACCATGATCAATGGGAGTCCCATTTTTAACTATCTTGAACTTCAGTGGGTTATCAGTAGTCTGTGTTCTCCAAGGGTGTAGTTCCAGGTCCAGTGGAGTGGGTTTAATGTGTGATGCGTGGATCCATGGTGTAAGCCCATCTACTTTCACCGCAGTTGGGGTGGTTAGCAGGACAAGGTATGGTCCTTTCCAGCAAGGCTCAAGCGTCTGGGCTCTGTGCCATCATATATAGACTGCGTCTCTGACCTGGAACTGATGTGATGTCTCAGGGATCCTTGGCTCATAGGTGGCTGTCAGCTGCAACCAAATTTCTTTGTGTACCACCTGCAGCCCTTTCAATCTGGCATATAAATCACTATTACTATGACAGGTTGGCTCAATAATGTCCCCTAGTAGAGTTAAGGGCACTGGGGTCCCATACAGGATCTCAAAGAGAGTCAAACTGAAGTGGAAAGGGGTATTTCTAACCCTGAACAGGGCCAAAGGAAGGAGCACCACCCAGTTTGTACCAGTCTCTATGGTTAATTTTGTCAAGGTCTCTTTTAGAGTTCTGTTAGCCTACCTGTCCTGAGCTCTGAGGTATATAAATGCAATGAAGTTTCAATCGACCTCTAAATACTTAGTTACTCCCTGACTTACCCTGGCAACAAAGGCTGGGCCATTATCAGATCCAATTACTTTGGGCACTCCAAACCGGGGGAAAATTTCTTCTAGTATCTTCTTGACTACTACCGTTGCGGTTTCTTGCTTGATAGGGAAAGCTTCTACCCATCCTGAGAAGGTATCTATGAAAACTAGAAGATATTTGGAGCCATACTTGCCTGGTTTTATCTCTGTGAAGTCTACTTCCCAGTAGACTCTTGTTGGATCCCCTCAGTACCATTTACCGGGGTCAGTCTTGTTTCTGTAAGCATTCTCCTTCTGACAGGGTACACAGTTGTGAACCACCTGCTCTACCAGGTGTTTTAGTCCTAGAATATGATACTTAGACCTCTAGGCAGTTTGTGTTAACTTGCTAACTAACCTCTAGATGGGTCCATTGGTGCATTTGTTTTATCATTGTCTTTGCCTATTCCCGTGGTAGTATTCTTTTACCCAATGGGGTCACCCAGACCCCCTTTCTCTGATCAAAATGATTTTCAGGGTCCTTTGAGATGACTGCCAGGTCTTCAGTGGAGTACTGGAACTTGAGTTCAGGCAATTTGGACTCTCTGGCCACCATCACTTTGGTCACTCTAGAGGCTGCCGCCTTAGCTTCTTGATCTGCCAAATTATTCCCTCGAGCTATAAAGGAATCACCCTTTTGGTGGCCCGGACAGTGAATAATATTCACTTTTGCTGGTTTGTACAAGGCTTTTAGTAGCGCCAGAATCTCAGGTTTGTTCTTGATTTCTTTTCCTCCCGAGGTCAGTAGTCCCCGCTGCTGGTAGACGGCACCATGGACATGGGCCATAGTGAAGGCATATCTACTATCTGTGTAGATGTTGATCTTTTTGTCTTCTCCTAGCTCAAGAGCTTTTGTGAGGGCAATGAGCTTGGCTTTCTGAGAAGACGTTCCCTCTGGTGCAGTTTGTGCCCATACAACCTGTTGTCTATCCACCACAGCCCCACCTGCTCTCCTCTGCCCCTTTTCTAGGTAACTGCTCCCATCCCTGAACCAAGTCTTTTCTGCATCAGCAAAGGGCCTGTAAGACAGGTCTTTGTGCCAGCTATGTGCCTCAGCAAACACTTGCTGACAGTCCTGGATGGGAGGCTCAAGGTCAGGGTCTAGGAGAAGGGTGGCTGGATTTAGGCCTGAAGGAGGTGCAATGGGGATCCTGTCAGAACTGAGTAGCAAAGTCTGATAATGGGTCATTCAGGCATTAGTGAGCCATCAATTGGGGGGGCTGGTGGAACACACTCTTTAGGGCATATGGAGTGGATATTACCAGGTCTTGTCCCAAAGTCAACCTATCAGCATCTTTAACCAACACTGCAACCGTGACCACAATCCTCAGCTAGGCAAGCCACCTGGAGGGCACAGGGTCCAACCTTTTTGAGAGGTACACCACCGGTCTTTTCCATGGACCCAGTTTTGGGGTCAGGACCCCTTTTTCTATGTCCTTGTTTTCTGCCACATGCAGGTAGAATGGCCTAGTCACATCAGGGAGACCCAGGGCAGGGGCTGACATAAGAGCCATTTTGATGGTGTCAAAAGCCCTTGGCTCTTTCTCCCCCCACACAAAAAGCTGCTTGTTCTCGGTGAGAGGATAGAGAGGGGCCACGATCTCGGCAAACCCAGGTATCCACAGATGACAGAAGCCTGCTGTTCCCAGTAACTCTCTAACCTGTTTCTGACTCCTGGGCGGTGGGATGTGAAACACAGTTTCTTTTCTGGCATCTGATAGCCATCTCTTCCCTTCCCTGAGCAAGTATCCCAGGTAACTGACTTTTTGCCAGCACTTTTGGGCTTTCTTGGCTGAGGCATGGTAGCCTAACTCTCCCAGTTCCATAAGCAGACGTTTGGTCCCTTCTAAACACAGTTCCTTGCTGGATGAAGCTAAAAGAAAGTCATCCACGTACTGCAAGAGAGTTGCCTGGGGATTGGATGTTTGGAAGGTGGCTAAGTCTTGATGTAGAGCATCATCAAAGATAGTGGGTGAATTCTTGAAGCCCTGAGGCAAGCGGGTCCATGTGAGCTCACCCATTATACTCGACTCAGGGTCTTTCCAATCAAAGGCAAAGTACTCTTGACTCTTAGGGGCCAGTGATAGGCAGAAGAAGGCATCTTTGAGGTCCAGTACAGTATACCCGGTCCTGGAGGGAGGCAAAGAACTCAAAAGGTTATACAGGTTAGGAACTGTAGGGTAGAGGTCGAACACCTGTTTGTTCACTTCCCTGAGGTCCTGGACAAGTCAATAATCATTGGATCCTGGCTTTCATACTGAGAGGAGGGGAGTTTTCCATGCGGACTGGCACCTCAGCAGGATCCCCAGTTGGAGGAGATGTAGGATGTGGGGCCAGATCCCACCTCGGGCTTCTTTGGGCATAGGATACTGGTGAATGGTTGCTGGGCTGGCCTGAGCCTTTAGCTCTACATGGACTGGAGGCTGGTTCTTAGTTTTCCCCATTCCTGCTGTCTCAGCCCAAGCCTGTGGGTAGTTCTGTAACCACCAATCTACATCTTCAGGCCTGCAATCCTTATTCTCAAAGAGTTGGTTCTCATCTTCTAGTTTCATAGTCAGCACCTGGATGGGTTCTTCCTGTCAGTCCCTGACCTAGGGTCCTTCTGAGAGGAAATATATCTGTGCTCCCATCTTAGTGAGAAGGTCTCTACCAAACAAGGGGCAGGGGCATTCTGGGATGACAATGAATGAGTGAGATACCCAGCCCATGCCTAGGTCCACTGTTCTTCGGGTAGTCTATGAGTATTGTTTGTTGCCAGTGGCCCCCTGGACCCAGGACTTCTTTTTGGAAATTGGCCCATCTGATTATAGGAGGACTGAATATTGTACCCGTGTCCACCAGAAACTGAATGGGCTTCCCCTCCATAGTAAGGGTTACCCTGGGTTCAGGGAAGGGATCTGAATCCCATTCTCTCTATTCACTGTCACTGTTCTCTTGAATAGCCAGCACTTTAGGCCCCGCTGGCTTTCTGTCTGAAACATAGGGCCCCTTTTCCTTCTTTTTGGGGCAATCTCTCACCCAATGCCCCTTTTCTTTACAGTAAGCACGTTGATCCTTGGCCAGGGGTTCTCTTAGGTTGCCAGGTACTATCTTACTAGGTTCCCTAGTCTCTCTAACTACTGTGGCCAAGATTCTATAAAGATTCCTTTCCTGTCTCTTTTCTCTTCTTAATTCTCTAGCTTCCTGCTCTTTCTGTTTTCTATCTTCTTTTTCTTCTTCTGTCTCCTGGTTATAAAATACATTCTCAGCCACCTGCACTAACTCTCTCAAAGACTTATCTTGTAACCCATCTAGTTTCTGCAACTTCTTCCTGATGTCTCGGCTTGACTGGTCAATAAAAGCAACTGTAACAGTAGCCCTATGTTCTTCACTGCTGGGATCATAAGGAATGAACCGGTGGAAAGCCTCCATGAGCCTAAGAAAGCTGAGGGAGACTCATTTGGCCCCTGGCCCTCTTACCTTAGTCAAATTAGTGGGCGGTCTTGCTGCCCCCTTGAGACCTGCTAACAGAGCCTAGCAGAAAACTTTCAAGTGCTCTCTACCTTCAGGTGTGTTGAAGTCCCAGTCTGATCTGGTCAGTGGAAAACCTGAATCAATATCTACTGGTAGGAGGAAGGGTCGCCTGTCTGCCCCAGGGACATTTTTCCTGGCCTCAAGGAGGATAAGCTATTTCTCCTCAGTAGTGAACAGAACCTGTAACAGTTCTTGACAATCATCCCAGGTAGGCTGATGGGAAAAGAGGAGGGATTCAGTGAGGTTAGTCAGGTTCTGAGGGTTTTCAGAAAAGGATGGGTTCTGGGTCTTCCAGTTGTACAAATGAGCCACTGAGAGCAACCAGTATTGCAGGGGCTGGTGGCCCTGTTCATCTGGAGGGCCATAGGCCCAGAGGGGCAAAATGTTGGTCTGGTCAGGGACCGTTCCTCTCTTGCTACGGGTCCTGTGCGCAGGTCCGTCCAATTCTGAGGGTGAAGCCTCTGCACCTCTCTTCTCCTCCTCTGGTGGGGCTGAAGGACCTGCAGCTGACAGTGCCGGGAATCCTGTGGCTGGACCTCGATGAGGTTGGAGAGTGGGGGTTAGGGAGAAGGGAGATCCAAGAGGAGAAGGTCCGCCTCAGTGTCCGAGAGGACATTCTTCTTGGCTTGGTCCTGTACAAGGAGAGACACCCATGAATGAACCCAGTGGGAAGGGTTAGATTCCAAATCTTCCCTGACCTGGATATATGGGATCTGGTCTGGGTGACTCCCAGGGCCTGTTCTAAAGACGTGCTGTTTGACTAATCGAATAGGGGTCAAAGAGAAAGAGCCATCGGCTTGCCCACCTGACCTCAAAGGAAGGCCATTCCGAGGCACAAAGTGTCTTCCTTTTTTTTTTTTTTTTTCACTTCTACTGAGATATTGTGGGCCCTAGACCTAACTTCTGTCCAATGTTTAAGAGTCAAATTCAGGGGGGTAGACACAGTTTGCCCCATGCTGTCCAAAAATATCACCAGTCCAAGTGCTCACGTAAACAAAAAGACAGAGATTGACAGACCAAGGTGCCCCTGCCACAAGCACCATAAACAGAAAACAAAAGAACTCCGTAGTGGGCTCCTTGTCGCCACCCCCAGATGGAGTCGAACCCTTTTGGATCCTACTTCCCAGACAGAGTCCAGAGTGTTATCCAGGACTCTCAGAGTCTGTGACGTCAAGTTACATCTACCTACCTCGAAAGACTACCTCCGGTCAACAACCACCAAGAAACTGCTGCAGCCACACAGATCAAAGGCACAGATTCAAAAAGTCAGACAAATGTTTAAACAGACACAAAACAACCACGGTACCTGCTCGAGCACAATGCTCCCATCTCCAGTCACTGGTCCCTCGAGGAGGACTTTCCCAGGCCAATGCACTAAGATGTTAGATTTGGGAATGGATGTCCCACTCACGAAGACACAAAGATGGAGATCGATGCAATAAGCAAGAGGCTTAATGATCCAGTATACTGGGGTCATCCTGCAATCGGGGCAAAGGCAACCCCGAGGAACAAAAGCACACACTCTTTTGTTTTGTTTTGGTTTGGTTTTTGGTTTTTCGAGACAGAGCTTCTCTGTGTTGTCCTGGTACTCACTCTGTAGACCAGGCTGGCCTCGAACTCAGAAATCCACCTGCCTCTGCCTGCCGAGTGCTGGGATTAAAGGTGTGCGCTACCATGGCCTAGCAACACACACTCTTTATGCCCTTTTAAAGCATAGGTTTACAGCATGAGTTGGTTATCTCTCATTAGTGGAGCCCAATGTCTTTTGTGCCCCAGGTGAGGAGGAGACACCTTTTGCATGTAGAAGGGGTGGGGAGAGATCCACCCCCTACTGGGGATGTTTCCAGGAACCTAGCATTACTCCCTGCAATTAGGTCATCTCCTGAGGACAGATGTTTATTCAGTAAACTTTTTTGAATCTCTCTGACTTTAAGCTAATGGACATTCCTGACTTTCTGGTATTTTTATGAAGTGTCCCTGTTTGTTCACTTCTTACACCATGAACCAACCCAGGAAAACAGGTCTCTAATGATACTTCTAAATTGGGATAATATTTTATGTAATTCTTATCCTAGAAACTAGACTTTCAAAGAATAAGATGTAAAACAATCTCTTTAATGACATATTAAAAGCTGCATCATCATGCACAGTAATTGGCAACCAAAAACTTTGTAACATGAAAGTAATGCTTTTGGTATTGATTTTGAAGAGAATGGACTGTTTAAAATTGGGTTTTGCTTTCCAAAGTTATGGCTATGCTCTAATATTGCAAGAGAAACTTGAAATTTATGGTTAAACTGCCAGCGTCCTGTTGGCTGCAGTTTGCAGTTCGATCGCAGGCTCAGTATTTTTAACATGCTCATGTTTGTAAGTAAGAAAAAAAATCAAGCAAGAAGAGGCTGCTGACTTGCAGGGGACTCCAGTACAGATAATGCTTTCACAGTGTCGAGGGGATAAGGAATGTTTTATGTATGGGGGCATAGGTCATTTTAGGAAAGACTGTCCAAAATGTAGAAGCAAATATAACTAGCAACAAACAGGTAGGCATGGTGGTTCATGCCTTTAATTCAACAATCAGGAACCAGAGACAGGTTCTTCTCTGTGAGTTTGAGGCCAGCCTGGTCTACAGAGTGAATTCTAGGATAGTCAAGTATACACAGAGAAATCCTGTCTTAGAAAACCAAAAAAAAACCAACAAAACAACAACAAAAACAAAACAAAACAAAACCCCCAAAACACCAAAAAATCAAAAAACCCAACCATTTAAAGTATGAAAAATTTAAATATGTTTTCATAAGAGTATCAACCCAAGAGAGAGTATAAAAGAGGAGGGTATATCTGGTCTTAGTGCTACATGTTCTAATCCCAACATTCAAGGAGACTGAAGCAGGGTGATCATGAATTTGAAGCTTATCTGAGCTACTCAGTGAATTTCAGCCTAACCTGGGCTACATAATCAAGACTCTCAAACAGAAAAAGAAAGTATAGGATAATCCAACTCATGAGTATAGGTGTAAATATTTGGGGGGCAATGCCTCACTCTTTTGAATCCTAGGCTTGCTAGGAACTTAATATGTAGCTAAGTCTAGCCTGCCTGGCTATGTAATAATTCTCCCACCTTAGCCACTTGCGTACCAGAATAAACCACTGTGCTTGGCTTGAAGTCATAAAACATTGAGATAGAATATAGCACGGTATAGCAAAAATATATCTACTATTTAATGATATATTACTTAGTTATATTATTACTTGATAATAGCAAAGTCAGAAATGAAAAACTGTTTAATAATCAACACTCAAATAATACATTATTGTCTAGAGCTCTTGGGCTGGTGTCTTAGTTACTGTTCTGTTGCTGTGAGGAGACACCATGACCAAGGCAACTTATTAAAAATTTAATTGGGAGCTTGTTGACACTTTGAGAAAGTTAGTTCATAATCACCATGGTGAGGAACACGGCAACAGGCAGGCATAGGGCTGAATAAATAATAGAGCTTATATCTGATCTGAAAGTAGCAGGCAGAGAGAGAGAGAGAAAGAAAGAGAGACAGAGACAGAGACAGAGATACTCCCATGAATGGTGGGCAAGGCCTTTATGACAAGCAGAATGTCCCAAGACAGAAAAAAGGCAGGTCCCTTTTGTTCCCTGGGAAGCTGTATCCATGGCTCTGATGAAATCTGTTGGAATTCGGCTGAATGTTTCAGGGTCATTAGTCAGGGATGGGCTCCCATACAGAGTTTCAGCAGGCAGGGGACCTTGGCAATTAGGTGAATTTCTAAGTCTGAGGAAGACCAAGGGTAATAGCTGAGCTCGTGGAGACTAAGTTTCTTCAGTTAGTTCTTACATGTCCTTTAACCTTTGCTACCTTTCCAAAGAACTGGGGCTGTCAGGTGATGCTGAATGATCCTGAGTGCCGTGCAGAGGATATTGAATTCCCAAGGCTTAGCCGAGCTCTCAGTAATGTCTACCTTGAAAAGAAGCCTGTTGTCACTTTGGACACTTTTAGGTAGCCCAATGGGGACTTATTGTAGAGCAGCACTCCTGTTGCTTCTGGGTTTTTTTCTATTTCACACAGGGGAGCTTCTATCCATCCTGGAAAGGTGTCTGCAGAAACCGGGAATTATTTGGCACTGAGTCCATGGGTATGCAAGTGGAATCCAGCAAGAGTCTCTCCAGGTTCTGTGCATGCCTTTGGATCCCTGGGTGCTGGGGACATCTGTTTAGGGGACTATTTTTCTGATGTGGTGTGGTGGTTTGAATAAGAATGGTCCCCATAGGTTCATAGATTTGAATACTTGGTCACCAGGGAGTGGCACTATCTGAAAGGATTAGGAAGGTGTCCTTGTTGCAGGAAGTGTGTCACTGGGGGCAGGCTTTGAGGTTTCAAAGCCTAGAGTCTCTTTTTTCCTGCTGCCTGCAGATCTGGATGTAGAACTCGCAGATCCTTCTCCAGCATTATGTCTGCCTGCATGCTGCCATGCTTCCACAATGATGACAATGGACTAAGCCTCTGAAACTGTAAACCAGCTTGTAGTTAAATGTCCTTTATAAGAGCTATTTCACTCACGGTATCTCTTCACAGGAATAGAACATGGGCTCAGACATATGTCTTACATCCCTGTAACTTGGACTGTTTCTTTGAAGCTCTGCCCTGTAAGAATTCTTTAAACAAACAAACAGGGTATGTTCTCCTTTCCTAAGATGATGGAGGGTTTTAAAGCTTTCCATTGGGCCTTTGAAGCAACATGATCATTAGGTGTCAGCCATCATTCTTGGGAGTGCAGATGATACCTCGTCTCAGAGGTAAAGAACATATCCTCTGAAGAGTTTTGGATCTCTTGAGAGGCATCAAAGATTCCTACAGAAGATGGAACATTCTATGTGCTCAGGGAAGCCCTGTTGGCCTCATGGTTAGCTATTCTGTTTTCTTTTGCCACTGGGCCACACCCTTTCTGGTGTCCTGGACAGTGGACCACAGCCATTTGGGTGGCTTTATCTGGGAGCCTAATGATTTCTCAGGAAAGCTTTGTGGTATCCCAGCTGCAGTTAGAGGGATCTTTTTCCCATATGATCACACAGGCATGGAAGATGGGGAAGGTATATTTGGAATCTGTAAAGATCCTGGCTTATTCCCATTGGGACAGTTACAACACTCCAGTGAGATGGATCAGCTCTGCTAGCTGAACAATGCAGGTTTTAGGTGTTGTTGCTGATTCAAGTACACCAGAGTCAGTGACTATTGCATATCCTGCACATCAGAGTCCTTCTTTGTTGAAGGAACCTCCATTCATATAAAGGACTAGACCAGGGTTTCCTGAGGATTGATCTGAGAATCAGAAAGGGCTGCAAAGCTTTTCACGAGGACATACTCACAGGAGTAAAGCAGGGGAGGATCCCCTTCCTTCTCTGTCAGACAAGAAATTGGATTCAGGTTTTGACAGGTCTGGAGCATAATCTCAGGTCCCTCCAACATGAGGGGCTGATGACATTTAAGTAGCCTGCAGTCCTCATCCTTAAATGTGACAATAGCCTATGAACCACGAGGGGGCGCCCAGGGGAAAATTTCAGGCTTTAGGGATTAGAAATCTTCCAGCAACATCTAACCAATTCCTTTCCTACCTTGTCTAATTAATTCATCAGTGACATAAGCAGTAGGTTGTCCAGCAGGGGCATGAATTGGATAATTACTCCAAAGCAATGCCCTGTCTCTCAGTCCACTTAAGGAGGGAGTCTCAGTTAACATCTTTTTAAGTTTTGAGACATTTCCTTGGGACTCAGAGATCCACTCAGTCTGAGTGGATTCCAGGGTCTGAGCGCTTCCTCAAGAGTCTGATCCCAGAAGGGTGGCTCAGTGATTAAGAGCACTTGTTACTTTTCCAAAGGAACTGAGTTCATTTCCCAGCACCCCCACCAGGCAGCTTACGACCATTTATAATACTAGCTCCAGAGGACCTGGCACCTTTTGCTGTCGTGGTCATCTGAACTCTCAGTCAGGTATCTGAAGGCAGACACGCAGCCCTGCACATAACTAAGAATACTAAAAACAAAATTTTTTTTTAAGGGACTGATACAGATAGTTAGCTAGATCCAAATTCTATAATGTCCTGTGGCTCCCATAATTGCCTGTTTATCTGTTTGATTGTTGGGAAAGCAGAAAATCCAAAATAGATTAGATCTATGCCAGCCCTAAAAGTCTGGTTCCTTTTGACAAGACAAGGCCCAAATAGGTAGCTTTGGCTTTGCACAGCTGGCCTTGCCCTCTAGGCCCTTGTAGTCAGTGTCAGCCAGGATATCAAGGAGGGATTCTGTCCCTTGGCAAATGATTCCTTCTGTTGGCCCACATAGATGGAACTCACCTTCATACTGAATCACACCAAATTTGGATGGTCTCCAGATGAGTCCAACCCACCAAATCAGCCATCCTGGGATGGGGATGGGTGTTCAGGCCATGCATGAGTTGAGAAAAAGACCAGGGTTTTCTTTCTATGCATTTCGGGGTTGAGTTTTCTCCAGATGTTCAGGAGGGAAGTTGGTGGGGAGCCTGGAAGAATCTTGGAGCTATCTCAGGGTTTCTCTGTGTAGCCCTGACCTGACTGTCTTGGAACTCACTCTGTGAGACTGGCTTCTAACTCACAAAGATCTACCTGTTCCTGCCTCTCAAATGCTGAGAATAAAGCCATGCCCTACCACAGCCCAAATGAACCTTGGAGGTTTTTATCCCCACCTGCAAGTTGAAAACAATAAAGGGAGAAACTGGTAGAGGCTCACCTATCCCTTCTCTCATCTCTCAGCCTTTTGTCAGGAGAGGAGACTCTGGCCTCTGATGGGGGAGATTGTGATGGTCAGATAGATGCCCCTCCCCCCATTTACACTTTCCCATGCCTGCAGTCCTGGTGCCTGATATTACGGCTGGTACCCTAGATATTTCTCCATTCTTGAAACTACTCTCTTTCTTGCCTGGTTTTATCTGTAAGTGGACAGATCATAGTGAGAAAAGCCTGTCATTTAAGATAGAACATCTCTATTCTTCCCAGAAGCTACATATATGCTTAAGGATCCTGCTCTTTTAGGGTGACCTCCGGTCTTGTCTGAAGAGGAGTGGGACCCAGCATAAAATAGCCTGCACAAATGACTAGCAAGAATGTACGAGCCCCTCAGCCAGACCTGATTCCTGAGGCTTCCCAGTTCTCAGAGGGAGCTAAGGAAGGTGTTTGATGTTTGAGGTGAACCAAATGAGGGAGAAAGTCCTCTGCCTCTGTAGGTCCCTGTTCCCATCCATGCCTAGATATTCTTGGGGTCATAAAAGACTACAGGGTAAAAGGTAGGGAACAGCAACATTAGGTTTCAGTCTTCTTCTGCACTATTGGTGGTTGTCCAAATCCTTTTAGAAAGTTGGTCCTGGAGAGATGGCTCAGCAGTTCAGGGCATGTACTGCTCTTCCAGAGGACCTGAGTTCAGTTCCCAGCAACTGTATCAAGTGACTCACTACTTATAGTTCCAGCTCTTGGGGATCCAAGTCCTCTGGCCTCTGTGGGTACCTGCACTCATGTACACAAAACTTCACATAATTAAAATTTTTTTGTTGTTGTTGTTTTGGTTTTTTTTCAAGACAGGGTTTCTTTGTGTAGCCCTGGCTGTCCTGGAACTCACTCTGTAGACCAGGCTGGCCTCAAACTCAGAAATCCACCTGCCTCTGCCTCCCAAGTGCTGGGAAAAATAATTTTAAAAAATCTTTAAAAATAGAGATGGGTGGTGGTGCACACGTTTGATCCCAGCACTCGAGAGGCAGAGGCAGGTGGATCTCTGAGAGTTCAAGGCCATACTGGTCTGCAGAGTGAGTTCCAGGACTATCAGGGCTATGTAGTGAGACCCTGTAGGAAGGAAAGAAGGAAGGGAGAGGAAGGAAGAAAGAGAGGAGGAGAGATAGAGACAGAGACAGACAGAGAGAGAGAGGGAGAAGGGAGGGGGAAGAGAGAGAGAGACAGACAGAGATAGAGAGACAGAGATAGAGAGAGAAAGAGAAAGAGAGAGAGAGAGAGAGAGAGAGAGAGAGAAAGAGAAAGAGAAAGAGAGAGAGGAGGTAGAAAAGTAGAGACTGGCCATGGCCACATGGAGAGAGAGGGAGGGGAAGGGGAGGAGAGGGAGCAAGAGGTAAGAGTAAAGACAAGAAAGCACAAGAATTTAAGAGAGAGAGGAGGGGTCAAGCAGCTCCTTTTTTCTTTCTTTCTTTCTTTTTTTTTTTACATTTTTTTTATTAGATGTTTTCTTTATTTACAATATCTCCTTTCCCAGGTTCCCCTCCAAGAAAAAAGAAATAAAATAAAATAAAATAAAAAAACCAAAAACTAAAACAAACCCCTGTTCCTTCCCCCCTCTCCCTGCTCACCACCCCACCCCCTCCTGCTTCCTGGCCCTGACATTCCCCTACACTGAGGCATAGCACCTTCACAAGGCCAAGGGCCTCTTCTCCCACTGATGACAAGCTTGGCCATCCTCTGCTATACAAATGCTGCTGGAGCCATTAGTCCCACCATGTGTACTCTTTGGTTGGTGGTTTAGTCCCTGGGAGCTCTGAGGGTACTAGTTAGTTCATATTGTTATTCGTCCTAAGGGGCTACAAGCCCTTCAGCTCCTTGGGACCTTTCTCTAGCTCCTTCATTGGGGACCCTGTACTCAGTCCAATGGATGGCTGTGAGCCTCTACTTCTGTATTAGTCGGGTACTGTCAGAGCCTCTCAGGAGACAGCTATATCAGGCTTCTGTCAGCCAGCACTTGCTGGCATCCACAATAGTGTCTGGATTTGATGTTTGAATATTGGAAGGATTCCCAGGTGGAGCAGTCTCTGGATTGTCCTTCCTCTAGTCTCTGCTCCATAGTTAGTCTCTACAATTCCTTCCATGGGTATTTTGTTCCCCCTTCTAAGAAGGAACGAAGTATCCACACTTTGGTCTTCC
>NW_022196912.1:25935969-25936790 GCF_008632895.1 Mastomys coucha
ATGGATCTGGAGAATATCATCCTGAGTGAGGTAACCCAATCACAAAAGAACAAACACGGTATGCACTTCTTGAGTTTCTTATGGTGAGCTGAGCTACCATGCTGTTCCCAGGTAGCTTCCGGGTGGGGCATACCTAGTGTGGTCAGGTTACTGTGGGGGTGGAGTCTGGCCAGAATACTAGGAGTTTGGGGCTTTGTAGCCACAAGATAAAGGAGTGAGGGCTCATGGTGTCAGCAGCCTAATGTCTAGGGGCACAGCTCACTGTTCCATCCCTTGTAGAATTTCCTACTGGGTCTCTGGAGTAAGCCTCGCTCAACCAGAACACAGACTGCCTTTCATGGTCAAACAGATCATTATTGTGTAGTTGTTTTATAGTTTAGTCAGTGAGTGGGTAGGTTTTAACACATCCCTATTCCTAATAAAGCTTCTTCATATACATCTACTAATAAATAGGATTTGATTTCTTTGGGGCAAAAACCTCTGATTGCAAGTTATGGATAGCCAGGCAGTGGTGGCACACGCCTTTAATCCCAGCACTTGGGAGGAGGCAGAGGCAGGCAGATTTCTGAGTTCAAGGCCAGCCTGGTCTACAGAGTGAGTTCCAGGACAGCCAGGACTACACAAAGAAACCCTGTCTTGAAAAAAAAAAAAAAAACCCACAAAAACAAAAACAAAAAACAAAATAAATAAATAAAAGAAAGTTATGGATAAAGGGATGAATACATGGTTTGCACTCTGTAAAATGCTGCCTTGTGCTGGAAAACAATTCTCCAAGCCAATGGCCCCAAGAAAAAAGCTGGAGTAGCCATTCTAATATCAAA
>NW_022196912.1:25940588-25952242 GCF_008632895.1 Mastomys coucha
TGTTTCTTTGTTTTTTGGAGGGGAAATTTACATGTAAATAAAGAAAATATCTAAAATAAAAAAAAAAATGCTGCCTTGTTTTCCTAAGTAATTCTAATAATCTACAATCCTACCAACAGTAAGAAGATCCAGTCCCTCGGTGTCCTTGACAACATTTGGGTTAATGTTTTGGCCATTTTAACAGAGGTTTAATTGCTGCCTGACATCCATAGATCTTTGGTGAGGTGTGGTTTTTTGTTTGTTTGGTTGGTTTTGTTTTGTTTTTTGAGGCCAGATTTAAAGGATGAAAGGCATTCCCCACCACTGCCTAGCTTTTTTTTTTTTTTGAGGGGATGGTAGTGATTGATTTTTAGATACGTGAAAGGAATAGATCAAAGTGATCTCTGTATCTTTGTTTCTAGTTGCTCTAGCACTTTTTTTGTTTTTTGTTTTAAAGATACTTTCTGTGTTGTTCTGGCTGTCCTGGAACTTGTTCTGTATACCAGGCTGGTCTCAAACTCAGAGATCTGCGTGCTGCTCTAGCACATTTTAAAAGACTAATTTTTGCACAGAATGATTTTTGTACCTCTTTTGAGAGCCAGTCTTGTAATATATCTGTGGGTGAAATTGGTTTTTGGACCCCATTCTATTGACATAGTTGTATGTCACTGGATATTATGACATTGCCTTAATTACTACTACCTTACAAATTTTGAAGTCTGGTAATATTAATCTTTCAACTTTACTCTCTGTTTGTGAAACTAGATAAGCTTTATTAGAGCCATTATTTCTTTATGAATTGGAGTACCAGATTTTTTAACAAAATATTTTTTATCAGAGATTCTTGATTTATTTACTTAGAGACAAGTTCTCTGCAGTCTAGAATTTACTGTTAGCCAAATAGTCTCAAACTCAGGGTAGTCCTCCTGACTTAGCCTCCCAAGCCTGAGATTATTGTAGGCTCAGAGTTTTCACCCACACCCTGTTCCTGAAATAACAACTCTGGTATTTAATTATTTATGAATAAATGCCTAAGTCATTAGCTTTGGCTCGTTCCCCAACTAGTTCATAGCTTGTATAACCCATTTATTCTATTCTGTCTGTGCAATATGGCTGATAACCTTGACTCAGTTTCATATGTCCATTGTCTCAGAATCCTAATGGCTAATATCTACTCTTGACTCTTTCCCAGAATCCTATCTTTCTCTGCCAGATGTCTCACCTTCTATTTCCTGCCTCAGGTAATAGGCCATCAGCTTTTTGTTGACAGGTGATGTTTCTACACAGTTCATAAGAGATTCTCTTTACAGATTACAAATGTAATCCCAAATTACAATTATATTTATGGAATGCATTAATTAGGAGGAATTGACAACAACATTGCTTGACCATCTACCTTATGATATATGATTCTTCAGTTTTAGCAGTGGTAATCTTTTGTCAGATTTACCCTAAGTGATACTATAAGTAAAAATCAATCCTAAATGATATTGCAAGTATAAGTTAACACTGTATATTACAAATATATACATATGGCTTTCCTAGAACTCACTTTGTAGACCAGACTGGCTTCAAATTAACAGAGATCTGCCTGCCTCTGCCTCCCAAGTGCTGGTATTAAAGGTATGCACCACTACACCTGGCTTAGTTTTTCTTCTTTTCTTTTCTTCTCTTTTTTCTTTTCTATTCTTTCCTTTTTTTGTTGTTCCTTTCTTTGTTCCTTCCTTCCTTCCTTCCTTCCTCTCTCTCTCTCTCTCTCTCTCTCTCTCTCTCTCTCTCTCTCTCTCTCTCTCTCTCTTTCTCTCTCTCTTTCTCTCTTTCTTTCTTTCAAGACAGAGTTTCTTTGTACAACCCTGGCTGTCGTGGAACTCAATATATAGACCAGGCTGCCCTTAAACTCAGAGATCCACCTGCCTCTACCTTTGCTGGCATTAAAGGCATGAACCACTACCATCTGGCTAGAAATGATTATTTTAAAACTTATTGGTGGAGGGCATGGGTAGAGAGCAAGGCTGTTGGGAGGTGGGCCTCTTTCTACTGTGTGATTAGTGGGGGCAGAACTGACGTTATTATGCTCTTGGCTCTATGGTCTTAACTTGGAAAAAGGATCTCCTTGTGCAGCCCTGGCTGGCCTGGACTCATGATGGCTCCTTGCCTCTGCTGCAATTAAACCTGCATGAATATGAGCTTTAAAACTGAAATTAAGCTGGACAGTGATGGCGCATACCTTTAATCCCAGCACTTAGGAGGCAAAAAAAAAAAAATCATTTCTAACTGAATCGGTGGGTACAAGGATACAAGTATTTGGTTTTTTTTTTTTTAAAGATTTATTTATTTATTATATGTAAGTACACTGTAGCTGTCTTCAGACGCACCAGACGAGGGTGTCAGAGCTCATTATGGGTGGTTGTGAGCCACCATGTGGTAGCTGGGATTTGAACTCATGACCTTCTGAAGAGCAGTCGGTGCTCTTCCCCGCTGAGCCATCTCACCAGCCCCTGGTTTATTTTTTTTTATACTGATTTTGCTTCCTCTGTGTTGCTGAACTCGACAGTTGTAGTGGCTTCATGGCACAGACTTTGGATGCTTGTGCTAGGTCTCCAAAGTATCCTGTGTCAGGCTCACAAAGCTCTCTGATGTCACCTGCTGAGAGCACCCTGAGCTCATGGCTTCTTTTAATCAGATCTGCAGAGTGAGACTCTGTCTCAAAGAGAAAGAGAAAGGGGGGAGGAAGGGAAGAAAGAAAGGCTGAAGTTGAAGGGGCTGAAGAAATGGCTCCCTAGTTGAGAGGGCACACCTTTCTTCCACAGAACCTGGGTTCTATTCCCAGCATCTAGAGGCTCACAACTACCTACAACTCAAACTCCAGAGGGACTGGAAGCCTCTGGTCTCTAAGAGTCTTGCAGATACCCACACACAGACATCCACTATTAAAATACTATCTTTAAAAATTGCTTATTAGGGGGCTGGAGAGATGGCTCAGTAGTTAAGAGCACTGACTGCTCCTCCAGAGGTCCTGAGTTCAATTCCTAGCAACCACATGGTGGCTCACACCCATCTGTAATAAGATCCAATGCCCTCTTCTGGTGTGTCTGAAGACAGCAACAGTGTACTCATATAAATAAAATAAATAAATCTTTTTTAATAATTGCTTATTAGGCCGGGCAGTGGTGACACATGCCTTTAATCCCAGCACTTGGAAGGCAGAGGCAGGTGGATTTCTGAGTTCAATGCCAGCCTGGTCTACAGAGTGAGTTCCAAGACAGCCAAGGCTACACAGAGAAACCCTGTCTCAAAAAAAAAAAAAATGCTTATTAGGAAATACATGTTTTTAACTTTTTTTTACAGCTCTGAATACCTGTCATTTTAGTATATATAACAAAATGAGTTTATTCATAACACAGTTTTGTTTGTTGCATTTTGTCTATTGAATGCAAGGCATAATAGTTATTTTGGCAAAAATTATTTATGGTCTGTAGCTGAACAATGAAATAAGCTAGGCTTCCACCATATAACACAGTTTAGGACAATAAAGAAATATAGTTTTAGATTTGGGTATTTCTAGAAAGGAATGAAGTGAACCTGTCACTTAAAACAGTGGGTATTGTTTGTTGGCAATGATGAAATTTGAACTTTTAAATCAAAATAAAATAATAACAAAAAAATATGTTCACCACTATGAACTTGAGACATTTCAATTCTCTGAGAAAGTAAAAATACAAAAGACATGCCCACATGCCTTTGATGTTATATAATGAATTTGAAGCCACACTGGAGTGCTCTGCCATCCTCCTACCTTGTGGGGACACAGCAAGAAAGCTTCCAACAGATGCCAGCTCCTCAGGGACAGAGTGGGGACTGAATCCCATTTCCTGAGCTGTCCCAAGATACTTCCCCTCCTGAGCATGTCCTGCTGTGGTCAGCCAGACTCCTCTGTATTGTTCCCCTCTGGGTCCACTTTCTACTAGGGAGGAATCCAAGACTCCTCTGGGGAAGAAACTCTGCAATTAGACTAAATATAGCTGGAAGAGGCTGCATCTCATTTGGACTAATTATCCTGTCACCCATCAGAAGAACAAAGAGTGAAGAATTGTCAAGCCTCCTCATCTCCATTCCTTTCAATAGCTTGGGCCTTTATGTAATGTGCCTGACCCAGGGGCCGGGAGACAAATGCTAACTTGATCAGGAATGCCTGGACTGCTAAGGAAGACAATGACAAAATGTTGCTTCCCTCCCCAGCACAAGGACTCCGTGAGCATCCGAGGAAGGCTGGGGTGTGGGACTCCTCAGTACTTGAAATACATGGCGGGTAGAACCAAGGCATGCTGGTGAGCAACCTAGCCAAGAGGCAATCGTACAACACAGCTCTAACTCATTCTTCAGGGTCCTCCCATTCCTCAACCTAGCAGACATTGAGCACCTGGTCTGCACGCTCATGTAAGCAGTGGATCATCTACTATGCAATAAAGAAGCCAGAAAAACCTCACTAAGTCTCTAGGACTTGAATCCAAAACTAAGAGTAGAGTAACTCAAGTGTGAGAAAGGGTAAATCATGGAGGTTTGGGATAACAAAGACTTTTGTCGTTAAGATTGTTTTGGGGATAGGGTCTCACATAGATAGCTCTGACTATCTTGGAACTCACTATGTAGACTGGCCTGGTCTCAAACTCTGCCTACATCTCTGCCTCTGGAGTGCTAGGATTAGAGGTGTGTACCAAAATACCCAGTATGTTTGTTTGCTTTTAAGACAGTCTGTATAGCCTTGGCTGCCCAGAGCTCAGTATGTAGACCAGGCTGGCCTTGAACTCAGAGGAATTTTCCTGGTTTTGCCTGTTTCATGCTAGAATCAAAGGTATCTGCTGCCACATTCTAGCTAATGCTTTCCCCTCGAAGATTTAATTATTTTTTATTTTATGTATATGGGTGTTTGCCCTCATGTACCACATGCATGCCTGTTGCCCCCAAGTGCCAGAAGAGGACATTGGATCCCCTGGAACTGGGGTTATAAATGCTTTTAAGCCACCTTGTGGGTCCTGGAAAACAAAGCCAGGTCCTCTGAAAGAGCATCCATCCACTGAGATATCTCTTCAACACCAAGTTTAGCTCTCTTATTACATTCCTATGTTGATGAAGCACTTAGAACACATTTAATCAGCCACAATAAAGAATCAGCCAGGCATGGAGGTGCACACCTTTGATTGCACAGCACTCAGGGGACAGAGGCAGGAGGATCTCTGTAAGTTCTCTGTAAGTTTGAGGCCAGCTTGACATACAAATTGAGTTCTGAGACCCTGTCTCAAAAAAGTTTTTACTGGGGGCTGGCGAGATGGCTCAGCAGGTAAGAGCACTGACTGCTCTTCCAAAGGTCCTGAGTTCGGATCCCAGCAACCACATGGTGGCTCACAACCACCGTAATGAGATCTGATACCCTCTTCTGGTGTGTCTGAAGACAGCTACAGTGTATTATGCTGGAGCGAGCAGGGCTAGGGCTAGAGGGGCCGTCCTGAGTTCAATTCCCAGCATGCACATGATGGCTTACGGCCATCTGTACAGCTACAGTGTACTCATACACATAAAAATAAATAAATAAATCTTGAAAAAATGTTTTTATTTATCTAATTAGATTAATGAAATCATATTTAATAAAAAAAATTGTTAGCCACAGCATTACAAATGGCTGGCTGGCTTCTCATTTTCACTTTGGACTTTATGATACAAGCAGAACACTAGTGGGTGGGCTCAGAAGTTATTACAAATGAAGTACATAGCAATGGGAATCTATAGTTTAACATCTGTAAAAATTTTCAAATAAAAGCTGTACTAGGAAAAAATTTCTATAAATCAAATCTCAATGCCATCAGAAAAGAATTCACATTTTCTGCTAATGGGTCCATGTAGTACAGTTTACGGATTCACTCCAGTTTGAGTTGTCAGCCAAGTAAAGGGTAGAGACTTGGCTCACTCACGATGTATATGGAAACAACTGGGAATTACTCATTCTGTATCTGACAAGTAGCAGCAGGAGACAGTGCCTACTCGTGCCCTGTTACCACAGGTAAATGGACAGGCCAGAATGACCTCACTTCCCCTCTGGAGGCAGATAGGACTGTGCTTCAGAAGCCAGTATAACACCAGGGTTGCCTCTCTATGGAGAAGCTGGATAGCAGGGAAGCAGGCTGGAATTCAGTTCAGTCCTGGAGAGCAGTGCAGGAGGCAAAGGAGTTAGGCAAGCAGAGTGCTCGAGACCAAGGTTACCATTGGCCGCTCCATCATCACTGGCTTTGTGTGCTGGGTAGCTTCTATCCCCTTGGTCTGTTTGTTGTCTCTTCTGCCAGCTCACCTCTTCTCTTCCTACTATCCCAACTCTGGCCCTGTTTTATTTAACATCATACCTTCCCATCCTCTGCGTTGTCCAAATCTGATTGTTTTGCTGAACACACCTGTGAGAAGAGCAGCAATCAAAACCAGTCACTCTGGAAGCCTGGGATACCCTAAAGACCAAAGGAACAAATTGGATCAGTTCTGCTCCAGCAAGCTTGAGTGTACTTTACAAAGAGAGAGAAATAAATAAATGAACTGAAAACTTGGATTCAGTGACCTAGAGATGATTTGACTCATTTGCATGTGTTAGTAGAGTTTTCTAAGGATAAGTTGGCCCTGGTCTTCCTCTGGAGCTTTGTTGTTGTTGTTGTTTCGTTTTTATTGGTTGGGAAATTTTGTGGTCTCCACAAGTCTGTGTGACAGTGTTAGGTCCCCAGTAACTAGAGTTACAGACAGTAGTAAGCCATGGTATGGGTGCTAGGAATTAAACCCCACTACAAGAGCAGTCAGTGCTCTTAGCCACTGAGCCCTCTCCAGCCCCAGCTTTAGGTTTGAATAACCTGTTAGGATAGGAGAATTGACCTCTTCCAAGCACAAGACCCTGAACTGTAGCTGCTTATATTCTAATGCTAATTGTGTCATTTCCCTCCCCCCCCCACCCCCAAACTGTTTACAGGATAGGGTCTGCCTGTAGCTTCTCGGAACCCACCCCCAGTTAATTTTTATTGGTAAATAAAGATGCCAGCAGCCAAAAGCTGGGGAGAAGAGAAAGAGGCAGGGTTTTAGGTTTCCTGGGCTTGGGACTGCAAGGAGGAGACTGGGAGGAGGAGGGGGCCATGCCTGAGGTGTGTGCAGGAGAGAGAAGCAGGGCTGCCATGTCAAGGGACCAAGAGAACTCGGCCCAGAGGGTCAATTGAGCGCTCAGTTGGGTCTAGAACAGCCAAGATTGAACATGAAAATTAGTAAGTAGAAACTCAGAATTATCTAACAGCATGGAGGTTAGGCAGTGGCCCAGCTATTGCCCTGCTTAAGGCTTATTAAAATATAAAGGCTGGGTGTGTGTCTTTTATTCAGGACCATAAACCATTGAGGCAGGAAGCAACACTATGCCAGGATTTCTTTCTTTTTTTTTTGGTTTTTTGAGACAGGGTTTTTCTGTGTAGCCCTGGCTGTCCTGGAACTCACTTTGTAGACCAGGCTGGCCTCAAATTCAGAGATCCGCCTGCCTCTGCCTCCCAAGGGCTGGGATTAAAGGTGTGCGCCACCACCACCCAGCCTACGCCAGGATTTCTTAAATATTAAAACTACACTGAACTGGTTCTCTACTGCCTCTCCTCCCTAGGAGGAGGAGGTCAGCCAAATCTAACCCTCATCAATGAATGATATCATGGTGCAGGGCACTTTGAAACAGCACTTGTGGGCCACTGTCAGGTGGGCTCTCAGCACTTCTCTTTGCCCAATCCTGTCTCCTCTGTTATGCACAAGTGTCACAGGATATAAGAAGCCCAGTTTTGAAGTAAATTTTGTTTCTGTCTGGGTATAGCTCAAAAAAAAAAAAAATGACTGCACTCAGAAGTTTCCTTCTAGACCCGTGTTCTCAACCCGTGGGTCTCGACCTCTTTGGGGAGTCAAGGAATTGGACAATCCTGTCACAAGATTCACCTAAAGCCTTTGGAAAACACAGGTCTTCACATTAAGATTCATAAGAGTAGTCAAATTCTAGGTAAGTATCAGTAGGGGTAGAGAGATGGCTCAGTGGTTAAGGGTACTGGTTGCTCTTCCAGAGGTCCTGAGTTCAATTCCCAGCAACCACATGGTGGCTTACAACCATCTATAATGTGATCTGATGCCCTCTTTTGGGATGCAGTTATAACATGCTGATAGAGTACTCATACACATAAAAATAAATATATCTTTAAAAATATTTTTAGAAAAAAAGTATCAATAAAAATTTTATGGCTGGGGGTGGGGGGTCATTACAACATGAGGGAAGTATATTAAAGGGTTGTTGTGGTTCTGCATTTTACTGGGGTGTTAGAATACTGGGGTGTCACTTGCTTGGGGAAGTGGCAAAACACAGGGTGACAGGCTACATTCCTTTCTTGCCACTGGCTTGTGGGACACATCATTCAGGGGAAGCAAAACTCAGCCTAAGAAAGGGGTCCCAGCCCATGTTTTTCCAGGTAAGAAATGGCCGGGAGTTGGGGCAGAGGTTGTGGTTCTCAGATTCCTGTGCACTGAGATGCAGCTGTGAACCATAAAGAGTTGAGAATGAGGGCTCCTATCCTCCTAACACCGGAGGACTGAGAAGAGTTAGGAACAGAGGACCTGAGAGAAACTCAAGGCGTGCAGGGGTGGGAGTGGGGTGGGGTGGGGGTAGAATATGGCTTGCTCAGGTTGAGAGCCAGGAGTGCTGGAAGGGCCTTCTGAGAGAGACTTAAGCAAGGCTCTGTATTATGAAAACTTACCCACCCCCGTCTCTCCTCACAGAGGTCCTTGATGAAGGGGCGGTCCTTGCTTATCCAAACTGTTTATTCATAGTGGATGAAGATGCATACGATGTACTCAGGGTGAACTGGAGTTTAAATACCTTTGCAGGAAGATATGCCCAGGAAGGGGAGCTCATTGGCTAGACACTCCGGGTCTATCTAGACACCTCATTAGCATGGAGAACTCAGGGTTTTTCTACTATATGACCAGTTGTCCTCTTAGTGAGATGTCATGGTCACGTGTTCCAGGACAGGAACCTGGTTGGGAGCTTATTTAAATGCCTACCATTCTCAATTATGAGATTTTCCAGTTTTTTTTTTTCTTTAATCTGCTCGAGCATACCAGTTCTTCGTCTGGTGGCACGGTTCCACTTGTCCCACAGGTTGCAACAATAGGTTTCTCAGCCTGAGCACTGTTGAAATTAAGGGAGTTCTGCTGTACATTTTAGGGTGCTTAGAGCCTCTCTGGCCTTAACCCACAAGACAGCAGCAGTGGATATCAGGGCAAGACAACACAAATGTTACCACACGTTGTCAAATGTCCCTGGAGGAACACAACTGTGGAAATGACTGCTCTAGAATACTGCCCTCCAAATCCGCACATCGGACTGTGAGTGCTTTGGAGTGTTTGGGGAGAGGGAATGGATGGTTCATGATCATTTAATGTTTTATCAATAGAATTCTTCTCTAGGCCCTGCTTTCACTGAAGAGAGTTTCAGAAGGACAAAAACAATGTGCGTCTTGTTTTGTTTTTTTTGTTTTTTTTTTATCTTGGCAGTCATGAGATCAGTCTACTGACTGAGAGTGACCATTTGCAAACATCTGTGGAATGATCACCATCAATCACTGAATTACCTTGTATCACTTACCATGGTGTTCCCTTCTTTTCCAATCTTGCTGTCAGCTCTTTGAAGCTAGGGTCTCATGTAGCCCAGCTCTGTCTAGAACTCACTTTGCAGCCACGGAAACCTTTCCTCCTGATCTCCCTGTCTCCATCCCCTTAAGAGCTGGGATTATTAGCAAGCACCACCACACCCAGCTGACATCAGTGCTGCCAGGACAGCTGCTATTCTCTCAAGTCAGGGTATTTCATCTCCAGTTCCTCTCCTCATCCCCCATTTCTTTTTAGATGAAAAAAGAAATTCCTCCTGGTGTGTGTGTGTGTCTGAGTGTGACACATTCATGTTGCTGCCTAAAGAGGTCAGAAGAGGGCGCTAGACCTACTGGGGCTGGGATGACTGGCAGTTGTGAGCTTCACAGCATAGGTGCTGGGAACCAGCCTGGGGTCCTCTAGAAAACTGGGTGTTCTCTAAGGGATAAAATGACTCAGATGGAATTTATCTCAGTGGCTGACAGGCTGTGGTCCCGATTCAGGGTGGGTCTTCTGACCTCAGTTGATCAGGATTTAGGGTATGTCTTCCACTTCAAATAATATGACCTATTATCACTTCACTGGTACAACCAGCTGCTTGGGTGTTAGTTAACCACAGATGTAGTCAAGGTGATGACGAAGATTAGCCACCACTAATGACAAGTACTCTCACTACTGAGCAGGCTCTGCAGCCCCTGCTTTGTTTGTATGTTTATTTGTTTGTTGTTTGTTTTGAGGAAGAGTCCCTGCAACCTAGACTGGGTATAGCTAAAATGTACCTTGAAATCCTGATGCTCCTCCCACTCTCTCAAATGCTAGGTTTAGAGGCCAGTACCACCCCACCGGCTCCTCTTTTTATCTTCTTTTTTTGTTATGTATGTAGGTACACTGTCACTCTCTTCAGACATACCAGAAGAGAGAGGGTATCAGATCCCATTACAGATGGTTGTGAGCCACCATGTGGTGTCTGGGAATTGAACTAAGGACCTCTGGAAGAGTAGTCAGTGCTCTTTTGTTTGTTTGTTTGTTTTGTTTTGAGACAGGGTTTCTCTGTGTAGCCCTGGCTGTTCTGGAACTCACTCTGTAGACCAGGCTGGCCTCGAACTCAGACATCTGCCTGCCTCTGCCTCCCAAGTGCTGGGATTAAAGGTGTGAGCCACTGCAGCCTGGCTTTTTTCTTAGATTCTTAGGAATGAACTGAAGTGCCTACTGACCAGACTCAGCTCCCTCTAGGAAAGTTGGGAGTAAGCCAGAGGTCTCTAGATCCAAACAATGTAACAGGTACGAGGCAATTAGGAGGAATTATCCTGGAATTGTCACTGCTGTTCTTCATACTTTAGCTAGCTGCAGGGCTCATACTTGTCCCTGTCAATATTTAAACATGCCCAGGTGTCATTAACCACAAATGAGACTAGCAAGGGATTGACTCACATAGTCAGAAATCCAAACCATGTTAATTCTTCTTCTTCATCATCTTCTTCTTCCTCTTCTTCCTCTTCTTCTTTCTCTTCTTCTTCTTCTTCTTCTTCTTCTTCTTCTTCTTCTTCTTCTTCTTCTTCTTCTTCTTCTTCTTCTTCTCCTTCTCCTTCTCCTTCTCCTTCTCCTTCTCCTTCTCCTTCTCCTCCTCCTCCTCCTCCTCCTCCTCCTCCTCCTCCTCCTCCTCCTTCTCCTTCTCCTTCTTCTTCTCTCTCTCTCTCTCTCTCTCTCTCTCTCTGAAATAGGGTTTCTCTGTATAACTCTGCCTGCCTAGAACTCACTCTGTAGACCAGGCTAGTCTCAAACTCAAGAGACCTGCCTGCCTCTGTCTCCTGAGTTCTGGGACCAAAGATGCATGCCAGCACACTTGGCTCAAATCCTAAGTTTTCAATAATACACAAGACTGACCTGTCATGTGGGTTTTATGGTACCAATTTCAAGCATGGCATAAGTGGAAAAACTGAGGCTGCATGCTATTCAAGTCACAAAGATGATATATATATATATATATATATATA
>NW_022196912.1:25952252-25959982 GCF_008632895.1 Mastomys coucha
ACATATATAATATATATATTATATCTAGTCACTCACAGCTGGAATCATACAAGGTTGCTGTGATGACTTTCACACACGATTCCACAGCAGAGACAGGAGGACCATTCCCAAGTTCTATGAATTCTGGTTCCTGGAAGAATTTGAATAAACAAATCACATTCTCCATGTGTGGACTTGGAAGGGGCAGAGTAACAGGACCTGGTGTGGAGCCAATAGCCCCTAAGCTATGCCAAGCCAGTGTGGCAGCAGGAACCCAGGATGAATAGCAGGCAGGATAGGACTGGCCTGGTCAGAACAGGCAGAGACAAAGTAGTCAGCATTTATCACAGGGCTGAGCAAGATGAGACAGAACCCAAGACCCAGTGCCTGTCTCCACTCCAGCTGCAGACAGGACAATTGAGTGCATTGCTCCTCCAGAGAGTCTGGTATCAGATAAGTCAGGGCACCTGGCAGACTGCCCACCAGTGTTGCGGAGCATGTGTGTTAAATTGCATGCCAATTCAAGCATTCAATAGGTGGAAAGCTAGTGTGGTAGTGAAGTCAGCATTCTCTACACATATTCATGAACATTTTGTGAGACTCTTTCATTCTTAAAAAGATGGTATGCTTCTGAGCTGGGCATGGTGAGATACCTGGATCTGTAATCCTGGCTACCCTGCATACTAAACAAGGATCACTGGAGCCTCAGAAGGAGAAGAGGAGGAGAAGCTGTGCTTTGGGCAGCTGTGTGCTTACAGTCTCCCTCCTCCATCCCTCTCACCCTCCCCCTCTTCAATATTTCTTCCCTTACCATCAATAAGGAACAAACCAGCAAATAAACACACAAGGCGTTCAATGCGTTACTAACATCTGCTACGTGCCTACAGTTTGGTAAGCACTGTATTGATACCAAAGGCCAAAGACAATGAACATATCCCCTGCCCACGGATAAGACAGATATATTCACAATTATCTCCAGCACAGCATATAAAATGGTACGGTAGGCTAGGGAGATGGCTACATCAGTCAAGTGTTGAGATTTGGTCAGTTGCTATGTATTGTAATGCTAATACTGGCCCTGGTTGCCTCCTGGATGCAGAGATCCTCACACCAAGTTATCTCTGATTGGTCAATAAAGATGCCTACAGCTTATAGTTGGGCAGAAGAGAGGTAGGTGGGATTTGGCTGCAGGGCTTGGGATCTAAGCAGAGGCCACAAGGAGAGAGCAGGTGGAGAGTAGAGAATACACCATGAGGTAAGTGACTCATGAAAACATGGCCATGAAGGCTGGCCAATCAGAGAAAGAGCCGCCCAGGCGGAACTCGGGTTATTGATAGGGAAGTAGAAACTAACAGCTCGGAGGGTAGATACCTGCCCAGCTCTGGGGCTTTAAAGGCTTATCACAAATATAAAAGCTTTGGGTCTTTTACTGAGAACTGATCCCAGGTGGGGTAGAAACCCCCTACTAATATTTTTCTCAACAGTAAAGTGCTTACTGCATATGCATGAAGACCTGAGTTCAGTCCACAGCACTGACGTTAAGAAAGCCTAAATCCCAGCACTCTCTGGGGAGGTGGAGATGTGGAATCCTTGGAACTCGCTAGGCAGTCGGCCTATTAGACTCAATGGAAGGACCATTTCACTGTAAACATGAGATTGCAGCCACAAATGAGCTGCCCATCAGCCTCCATTTGTTCTTGGGAGTTCTTCCAAGCCATCTTCTGGGTCTGAGTTGGTGTTCATAGGCCACCCAGTAGCACTTGGACATTTATCTCTTTACATTCCAGGGAAAACCACTCAGTGAATATTCTGAAATAAATTTTTTAAATTAAGAATACGGGCTGGAGAGATGGCTCAGCAGTTAGGGGCACTGACTGCTCTTCCAGTAGGTCTTGAGTT
The DNA here is from genome assembly GCF_008632895.1 of Mastomys coucha. Lineage (NCBI taxonomy): Eukaryota > Metazoa > Chordata > Mammalia > Rodentia > Muridae > Mastomys > Mastomys coucha. Next base: position 25,954,131 of record NW_022196912.1, read on the forward strand.
CAATTCCCAGCAACCACATGGTGGCTCACAACCATCTGTAATAGGTTCTGATATCCTCTTCTGGTGTGTCTGAGGACAGCTACAGTGTACACATATAATAAAATAAATAATTCTTCAAAAAAATTAAGAATACAAGGAGTTTTACAGGGGGAAAGACATCTGAAAAATGTCTATTAATGTACCTTTCAAAAGACAGAAATGGGTTACGGTATGTCATTTGCTTTCTGCTGTCTTTTAGTAGAATGTTCTTGATGATCACATATTGCTAATACCTCTCTGTCTCTGTCTCTGTCTCTGTCTCTGTCTCTGTCTCTGTCTCTCTCTCTCTCTCTCTCTCTCTCTCTCTCTCTCTCTGTGTGTGTGTGTGTGTGTGTATGTGTGTGTGTATGTATGTATGTGTGTAAAGAATAATCTACAGGGACATGGCATCTTACAAATCTCCACTGAAGAAAATGTCTCTCCCTTCCCCGTCGACCATTACTATTAACTGTCTGTAAATCTTTAAAGAACGTTCTGCTTTCAGGCTAAGCCTGTTTTTTTTTTCCCCTAACCACTGTCCTGCCTGCCACCAGCACTTATTCCAGCTCTCCCCTGAGTGGGACTCTCCTTCTACCAAAGTTCCTTAAACTATAAATCCCTGTAAACTGAAGGCAGCAGCAAGCCCCTCTGGTACTACTGGGGCTGGTGAGCCAACGGAAAGTGATGTGCAAAGCAGATATGCAGAGAGAAGCAAGAGAGGAATAAACTCGTGGTCAGCAGAGGCAACGCCCATCCTGATGATTGCACAGCTCTGCATGGCCAGCCTTCTAGGGATCTGGGTCTATCTGTTGCCCTTGGAGCCACAGGATTCCTCTCTGTAGTAAATTTCCCTTTACTGAGATGAATTGGCTGAAGTCCTGCCCTCGATAGGAAGCAACCGACCACACTGGGACAAATCTGACTGCCTGTGTCAACAGTCCACATTCTTGCCATTCTTAATGGTTAAGTGGCCATCCTGAAATGTTAATGCATTGTAGCAATTTCACAAGGTCTTGGGTCATTTGCAGTTTCCCTTGCTTATTGACAGCACTACAACCCACATACAGAACTTATCCTCCATACATAAGAGCAAAGACTGCTGAGAGGGGTTTGGTCTGTTTTCTCCTCACTCCCCTCCAGTTCCCTGACACCAGCCCCAGCAGGGCATCTATTTTCCCACAGCCCTACTTAAACCAGGTTTTATTTTTATTTCAACTTGTGTAATGGTACTTTGCAATTACTTAACTGGTGCTTCTAAATTAGTAGTTAGATTCGGTGAGAATTAAGTTGGATAATATACACAGAGACCTGGCATTCAGCAAATTGGATTTTAAAATCATTCTGAACTACTATTTAATTAAAACTCAGATATTGATCTGTTTATAATTTTTTTAAAAAAAAATCTATTTTGCTGAGCGATGTGTTTTCTTATCTACATAAAACTTCTCAGCCATGACAGCCACCTAGAGCTCAGGCCTCAGTCTCTGCCCCCTCCCATACCCACTGATGGTCTTCGTTTAGTCTCATGAAGTTAACACTGTCTACGTGTTGGTATCTTCAGATACCTCGCCACTATACCCCAAGCACAACTAACTGCCTCTTGGATCTCTCCACTTGGAGGAGGCACCTCCTACTACTCTCTCAGGGCTGACTTCCCACTCCTCACCTTAGCAAATGCCAAAGGAATTTCCAGGTTAAAGCCAAACATTCTGAGTTATTGCTGCCTTGATCTTACCCCACCTCCAGCCTCCCTCGCTTTCTGGCACTATATTTTTATTTTATTTTTTAATGTTTATAGGTGCTTTCCCTGCATGAATTCTGCAGCTCTGTCTTTGACATATGTACTAGGAACTAGAGAAGTGGCTCAGCCTCTAAGAGCACCGGTTGCTTTTTTAGAGGACTAGGGTTTGGTTGGTAGCACCTGTGTAGCAGGTCATGACCATCTGTAACTACAGTTCCAGGGGATCTGACACTTCTGACTTCTTTGGGCTCCTGGGTACGCTCAGTCCACATTGACACACATATAAAGTAGTATACATAGTTTAAAAAAAAAAAACCATAAAACATATGCTAAGCATACTGCTCTCTTTACAATGTTGCAGGAACTTGCCATCCCTTCACCCTCACTGCACTCACCATCCTCCTGAACATCAGATGCCCTGCTCAGCAGTGACACATCACAGGGTGCAGGTTCTGAGGAGAATGTGCCAGCCCTATGCAACGGGAGAGACCCCACCCCCCAGCTCTCCAGCAGAGCTTCCTCACACCAGCCACTGACAAGGATGGACTGACTGCTGGCTCCCTCAAGGCCAGGCAAGATTCCTCGGGTTTGGAAGTGTCGACTCTTCTGGCAAAGAGACTCATGAGCAAAACCGGGGCCTTGCTTGTTAAGGAAGAAATTGGGCATAAATCCTGGGTAAGCATCTAAACAGAGTCCATCATAGGTGAGAAGTCATGGTCCTACTGTGAGGCCAAGGCTAGTACTGAACTCATAACCCTGCCTTGGCCTCCTAAGTGCTGGGATTACCAACGCACATCACAACACCCAGCTTGTGCTTTGGTTTTGGTATCAGTGTAACACACTAGCCTCCAGGTGAATTAAGAAATAGTCACTCCCCTTTTGGAGAAACTTGTGAAGGATTTTAATTATTCCTCTTTAAAGATTTATTTTGGCCGGGCAGTAGTGGCGTATACCTTTAATCCCACCACTTGGGAGGCAAAGACAGGTGGATTTCTGAGTTCAAGGCTAGCCTGGTCTACAGAGTGAGTTCCAGGACAGCCAGGGCTATGCAGAGAAACCCTGTCTCAAACAAACAAACAAACAAACAAAAACACCAAAAAACAAAAACAAAAAAAGATTTATTTTATTTTTTAAAAATTATGTGTATGCTGTGGGTCCCTGTATGGATATGTGCACATGAGTATAGGTGCCTGTGGGAGCCAGAGGAGGATGCTACATCCCCAGCAGCTGGAGTTGAAGGCAAATCGGTCACCTGTGAGAGACACTTGGCAGCCCTTTCATTCATTTAATTCATAAAAAAGCCAAACGTTCAGGCTTTTCTCTGTGGTCTCATTTAGGGATTGAATTCAGCCACCCCATGAAGGTGAGGGGAGTGCTGTGTCCTATGGGGTTTTTATTTGCAACCAATTAAATTTCTGTATCCTTGTCTGTCTATTCAGGTGTTCAGTTCTTTTGAGTCAATGTTGCAGTTTCTGTCTTTGTTACATAATTAGTCCGCACACAACGCTCAAGACATTCCCTGTGATTCTATTTCTGGAAAGTCAGTAGTCATGTGCCCTTCACCTCTGATGTTAATAATGAAGTTTTTTTTCTTGCTAAGCCTAGCTAATAGCTTGTCTTGTCTCTCTTCTAAAAGCCAGATCAGTTTTTGCCCCCATTGGTGGTCTCTTGTTTTTCTATCATGTGTTTCTGATCTCTCTTTCATTGACCTCTACCCTGATGTTCCTCCCTTCCTTCCTTATGATGATATTGGGTTTAGATTCTCTGTCTTTTCTTGCTTTCCTTCAATTTAGTTCTAAGGGTTGAACTTAGGGCTTTGCTCTATGACTGAGCTACACCCTATCCTTGGCTTCAAACACAAAATGATCTAAGCCTCAAGTATTGAGGTTATGTGTACCACTTGGTGTACGTGGATTGCTTGGTGTGTGTTATGTGTTGTGTGTGAGTGTCGTAAGGGTTCATGATTTGCTTGCTGAAGAATGATACCCTTGACTCCAGTAGTGTGAAAACACAAAGAATGTTTTATGCTGCAGAAGTCCAGCATGCTGGGGTCTCTGTGGGCTAGATTCAAAGCACATTAGGGGACTCAGAGGTAGGTGACCTTTATCTTGCTCCATCTGTAGAGATATTCCATTACCAGAGTGGGGCTGGAAACTTGCTGAGGAAGTCTGGAAACTGCTGCTGACCCATTGTCCTTGCCTCGGACCAGGTGGTGGGGCAGCTTCTGAGGCCTGGACTTACCTGGACTTGCCCAGTTCTTAGAAACAGATTTAGGTCTTGTCTCCTGAACTGCCATTTTGCAGCCTGTCACAGAGTCAGCCTAGCCTTTTCAATGTGTGTGTGTGTGTGTGTGTGTGTGTGTGTGTGTGTGTGTGTAGAAGTTGACGTTGGGTATCACTGAACCTGGAGTTTGCTGACTTGGGTAGACTAGTAGGTAGGAAGCCCACAGGAATTCTTTTGTTTCTGTGCCCCTCCCATCACAAGTGCTGGGGACGACATAATACACCACCATGCCCAGCTTTTCACCTGGGTACTGGGGACCTGAGCTCAGTTCCTAATGCTTGCACATCAAATACTTTTACCAACTAGGTCATCTCCTCCGACCCCCTATTTTTGTCTTTGTGACACAATCTCATGTAGCATAAAAGTCCACACAGGCTGAGGGTAATCTTGAACTCCTGATCCCCCACCTCTACCTCCTGAGTAGGATTGTAGGGATGTGTCACCTCATTCAGCTTGTGTTCCTCTGCTTGAAAGAGTAAGAATGACTTACCGAATACTTTGGTAAAATAGTAGTCATGAATTAAGAATTACAGTATCAGGCTGAAGAGATGGCTTAGCCGTTAAGAGCACTGACTGCTCTTCCAGCGGTGGCTCACAATCATCTGTAATGGGGTCTGATGCCCTCTTCTGGTGTGTCTGAAGAGAGCAATGGTGTACTAATATATATAAAATAAATAAATAAATCTTTAAAAAAAAACAATTACAGTATTGAAGCTGGGTATTGTGGTGCATACCTGTAATATAGCATTGGAGATGATAGGGCACAGGGATTGTAAATATGAAGTCATTTTGGCCCATATAGCAGGACTCTTACACAGACATGCTAAGTGATGTACATTTAGGATATACAGAGAAAATATAAAGGCATTATATAGTAATTTTCTCGTTTTCCCCCTTCTGGTTGTTTATGCCTATGTTATGCCATACTGTGGGGACAGCAGGGTCACAGCTTGATCCCCTAACAGATCTACAGTTTACCCAAACTAAAGACACTGCGCTGGGATGAAGCAGCTTCAATAACTTTGGGGCCTTCAAGGTAGACATATGAGTTGATGTCTCACTTCAGGGCCTTGCTGTTTTACATTTTTTATCTGCAAGCCAGTGGCTTCTCGTTTAGTTAATTATGTCTCTTAAGAGACAGAGGATTAGACAAACAGGTCTGGAAGCAGGGCTCAATGGCAGAGCGCTTTCCTGATGCTGTGTGTGATATTTACACCTCTGCTTGCTCTGGAGTCGCCCTGGAGACAAGGCTGCAGGCACACCTGAGAGGGATTATTTAGTTCGCTCTTGGGCTTGCCTGTCCTGTGAGGTATTATCCTGATTATTCTAAAGGAAGTGGGAAGACTCTCTAAAGGAGGGAAGGGCAGTTCTTGACGGGAGCTTGGGATAGCTCTCTGCATCTCTGATCAACTGCTTCGAGCTTATCCAGCCAGGACTCGCTGTAAGCAAGAATAACTTTTTTCTCCTCTTAAATTGCTTTTGTTGGGGGTACCTGTGGATGGTGACAGGTAGCATACTCAAACCCTGGGTAGGATCCCCAGTACCACATAAAACGGGAGTGGTGACCCCACCCTTGTAATCCTAGCCCTAAGGAGGCAGAGAGCCGGAGGAAGGTCGGAAATGCAACGGCAAGTTGGAGGCCTTACTTCAAGTAAAATAAAATAAGAAGAAAACTGTCCATCAAGACCGATGCTTGCCCTGTTCCTCTAAAAATAACTATTTTCCGTGAATCCCCATACTTTCACCTCTGCCCACCATGACTGCGGCACTAATCCTGTGTCAGTGTCTGACTCTCCGCCCATCATCCTCC
>NW_022196912.1:25960053-25964053 GCF_008632895.1 Mastomys coucha
CCGCGTCCCCAAGCCCTCCCGGTTTCTCCTCAAACCGCAGAAGCTGGTACCTTCTCACACTGCCCTCAGTTTCTTTGACTGTGTTTCCTCGAATAGCCTCGGCTTGTGCTTCTGGCAGTTCGTCTTGCTCAGTCATCTCCACCTGGGTATTTATGGGTTGCCGTCACACCTCCCATCTCCTCTCAGACTGTGCAGGAGTTGGCACTTTCAGCATCCACAGAGAGAATAGTCTCTGTCCATCTGCAGCACGACCAGGCAGGGGTCCACTAAAAGTATATTTTGATCGGAAACTGCTCATAAGCAAAGCTGGATTTTGAGCTGTCCCCACCACTTACCAAGGGGGAGGGAGGCCTGAAAGTACAGATTTGGTCTCTGCAGTAGAGATGTGGGTCTGCCGTAGGGCCTAGCAAGGAGCATTTTTGACCAGTATATAAATCTCCTGGTGTTAGCCGTTCCACTAGGCTCCTCTCAGGGACCTAGCAACTGGCTTAAGTCAGCACCTGCCATTACCAGGTGTGCCAGGTGAGCTGCATAGGAAAAGATTGTCGCCACTCCAGCTCTTCCTCCGTTTCTACTAATTCCCTGAATTCCCTGCCAGTTGTTAAGGTCTGTCCCCACCCCCACCCCAGAGTAGCTGTAGCCATTTTGTTCCATGCCTGCCAGCTATTTCTTTTTTTTTTTTCTTTTGTTTTTTTCCGATACAGAGTTTCTCTGTATAGCTCTAGCTGTCCTGAAACTCATTCTGTAGACCAGGCTGGCCTCAAACTCAGAAATCCACCTGCCTCTGCCTCCCAAGTGCTGGGATCAAAGGCATGCACCACCACTGCCTGGCTACCAACTATTTCTTATTGTTGCTGTAACCGTCTTAACTCCAGCAAGGACATGGTGACCACATACCGTGTTTTGTTCTGAATGCTCTGTATGAGGTTTGCTAATCTTAAGAAATTCCACAAAGCTCGACATAAGACCCATCAAGTTAAAGGTCAGTATGAACTGTTATGTCTAAAATACTTTGAGTCAGATCTGACCACCATGCAGCCCTTCCTGCACCTGTATATAAACTCACTGTGGGTTTTGTGGGTTCTTTCCTCTAAAGCAGACAGAAAAAGATATCTGTTGTCACAGTTCAGATAATTCTGAGCTATGCTCCTAGTCTGACCAGTATTAGGGTGTGCATTCAATAAGCTATTCTTGCTTCCTGAGATGGGTATTCATATAGTTGGTGTGGCAATTCCCGAACCCCAACACCAGTCTCTCTCTGTCTCCCACTGAGAAGGCTAGGCTGACTCTGTGACAGGCTTCAAATTGGCAGTTCAGGAGACTAGGCCTAAATCTCTGTTTCCAAGAATTGGGCAAGTCCAGGCAAGTCCAAGCCTCAGAGGCTGCCCCACCACCTGGCCTGAGGCAAGGACAATGGGTCAGCAGCAGTTTCCAGCCCCCCACACCCTGGTAATGGAATATCCCTAGAGATGGAACAAGATAAAGGTCACCTACCTTTGAATCCCCTAATGTGCTTTAAATCTGACCTGCAAGCTCACTTGGTTGTCTCTCTATCTTGGTAATGGGAGACCCCATCATGCTGGACTTCTGCAGAATAAAACATTCTTTGTGTTTACGTATTATTTGAGTCAAAGGTCAAAGGTATTATTCTTTGGTGAATCATGGACCCTTACACTCCTTTCTGTCCTTCTCAGTACCCCATCCTCTAGCCTTCCCTCATGGCTCTGTTCCCATCTGTCTGCTTGTCTATGTGTCCACCCATCTTGCCTCTACCACTTCTCCAGGTCCTCACTCTCCTCCCCTCCCCTAAATAAACCCCTTTAAACATCCTTTATATATGACATCATTCTCAGGGAGATACCTTGACATGGGCCTGCCAGGTACCCCTCACTGCATTGTATTTCATAACAACTGGTACAGTGGTCACCCAGACATGATGTAGTTCAGGGACATGTTGAGCAAGACTGCTTCCAGGCTAGAGCATCTTCAGGTGCTGTGGCCAGATCACTGTCAGTGTGTCCTGCCTAATTCTCAGGAAGTGAGGCTTCTGCATGGTTCTGTGGACCTCTCCAATCCTGGCTGAGTCTGGCTCACAGCTTCCTGTTCTATAAGACACTCCAGAGTGGGTCACAGCTGTTATATTACAACTGTTGTCCTAGTAACTAGCTGCTGGGGGGCTCAGGTGACATGAAAAACCAGTCTAGAGGCTCTCCTTCCTTCCCTGCAGCATATACACTGACCTCTATGTAAGGCCCTCTCATCTTCTCTTCTCCCTTCCTTTCCTCTCCTCTCCTCTCCTGTCCTTCTCCAGTGCCACCTCCACTCCACTACCCAGGCCCTTCCCAGCCCCTCTCAGCTGAACTGGTTCTGCCTCTGGAAAGAATAGCTCTCCAGTCACCACCCAAGACAGATGGGCCTGGAGCCATAGTGAGTGTCTGGTTGGCAGCAACTGAGTGTTCACCTTCCCACGTTATCAGTCTTTCCGTCCCTATCTCTCCTCACCTTCCATCCCGAGGACCACCTCCTGCTAATTACAAATTACGCCTTCCCAGCTCTCCACTGTGCACCTGCCTGGGGTGTTATAGCAACTCTGGGCTTATGAAGTCCAGGCTGCCCCATTCTTGCATCTTCCTGGTCTCAGTCATAGACTCTTCATCACAGATGAATGATAGACTGGAAGCTAGGTTACTGCTGCCGCCCATCAAATCAGATGAAGAGCAGTATCATTAACATCACTTTATTGTTGCTCTGCCATATGGTGTTTCATCGTGGACAGCAAGTAGTAAGCTGTAGCCACGTGATAGCCCACTGACGACTCAATACGTATCTGTAAGTTAGATCTGACCTCTGACTCACAAACCAATAAAATATGGACTTGGAACTCAGTTCAAACATCTGCAATGGACTTGTCTCACTACTAGAAAGCAGAGGGCAGTGTTCGAGGCCTGTTTCTTTTTCTGGGGGAGCTTTGAAGCCACCTGGGACAGTGCCAGAGAGGAGAGGGGTCCCAAACACTGGAAAGGGGTAGAAACCAAAGGTGGAGGGCCACTTACTGACAGTCCCTGTGTGCTCACACTCCATAGGATCCTTTTAGCTACCTGTGCTGGAAAGTATTATCTCAGCTTTACACGAGTTAAAGTCGTCTGATGTGGGACCGTGAAAGGTAGCCTTGTTCCCTGTTGAGCTAAGGCTTAAAACCCTGGTGACCCTGAAGGGATGGTAGGCACTTCCCTTGTTTCCTAGGGATCCAGGCCCCTGTCACTAGCTGCCGCTCCCCATAGATTTGTGGCCATCAGTCATGTAAGGGTAACACTTCAAGCCCCTCCACAGGTAGAGGATGTGACCTGTGGTCATATGTGCTTAGGACAGATCTCCACTTTAATGGGGTACATAAAGGCCTGAAGGACTTAGCCAAAAAGTTTTCCTTTCCAGGTACTCCTCCCTGCAAAAGGTATTTAACCTCAGGCCCACCCTGAGAAGTGGGGTACGCTTTACACATCCACTTTCCACTCTGAGAATAAATGCCTTAAAACCACGGACTGCCTCTTTTCACCGGGACCTGCCATGGCAGGTTATGGAGAAGGCCTTCGCCTATAGAGTTGCTGTCTAACTTCTCATAGAAGGCCTCTCTGTGCTCCCAGCCACAGCTGCCACCAAGGCCAAGCCCAAGCCAAGCCAAGGACTATCCTGCGGGACCAGCCAGAGCGTCCCTCCTCCCCCTCCCCACACTCTCCACATACACCCTACCCTACCCCAACCCCTGGCTGTGGGCTAGGTCCAGCCTGTGGGGGAGCCCACTCATTCTCAGCTGTTCTGCATCTCCCAGCGGCGCCTGGGTAGAGTCTAAGAGCCTGAGAACCAGCCCTACAGTCTGAGAGGAGAAAACCTCAATTAAGAAAATGCCTCCATAAGATCAGACTGAGCACAAACCTGTAGGATGTTTTCTTTTTACTTTTTTCTCTTTTTTTCTGTTTTCTTTTTTTTTTTTTTTTTTTTTTTT